>NC_137927.1:27010805-27288305 GCF_963457725.1 Sprattus sprattus
ATGGCCGTATTTGTTGTGTAATTCTGATTATAGTGTCATTCCTAATGTCCGTCGGTGGTACGTGTCTATTTCGTCTTTTAGCTTGAGTGTGTTCATATGTGTGTGAGTGTGTCTGAGCGTGTGAGGGAATGTTTTAGCCTGTATGTCTTTAGCCGTCTCTGTAACTGTTGACTCATAGGTCCGTGTGTTTTAAACAAACTGTGTCTTAGAGGAATGAACAGGGGAGCTGCCTGACAGATATACAGCATATTAGTTGGGTGCCTTTCCTCCGCACAGCATATCCAATTCAGTGTTAGAAAAATATACAATCACTCATGTATGCCATGCTCACATGCAGTCAAATTAGATCTAGGTCACCGCAAAAGGTTAATGGAAGCTGATCTTCTACCCCTGCTCATGATTACCTTGCAAAATCAGCCCCGGCGACTCCCGATATCTCCTGCCTCCATCTCTGTACGGTGCCCTGAACAGCAATCATGTGTACGTGCGAAATGCACATTTTACGCTGCGCAGAGCGGGTCCAATCATAGACGCAAATGTTAGGACGTATAAGCTGCCATATGCACATGTGTAGTGCAGCTGGCCCCAAAACCCCTTGCCCTGGCTCTGTCTCTCTCTCCTCCTGAGTGGCCCCTATGCTGACTATGGGGGGACTGATTCCAGTGTGTCGCCGAGCAACGACGATGATGACCACGCTCGAGTGACCATTAGTGAAATAATAATAACAATGGACTTTTAATGGTAAATCTTTCTGGAAACTAATGGTCTGTGTGTAAGTCGGTGTATAAAGTCTGTGTACATTTCGGTGTGTATGTGTAAGTTGGTGTGTGGGAGTGTGTGTGTGGAAGTGACGACGTGTGCTTGGTTGTCAGCTTCTTTGTCTTACTGGAAAAGGGGAAAAGGATTGGGTTTTCCTTTTTATGTACTTTATCTTGTATAAAGTGTTTTTTTGGGCAAGATGATATTTGTTGTACAATTCTTTTGTATCTGTTGCTGTTAAACGGTGATGACTACAGGGATGTCAGAACGTGTCTCTTAAACAGACACTGATTACCTGTAGTATTTTTTCATTTGGATTGCTGGGAAGAGAAAGAAGAGTTTCAGGGCAAGGAGATCCATGAAGGTAGAACAAAACATACAAAATCACTTAATCATTTCTGCACTCAAACATAGCCATGCATGCACACACACGCACATGTGCGTGCTCACACACTCGCACATGCACACACACACACACACACTAGTGTTTCCTCCTGAAAGCTCTGTCGTCTTGGCTTGGCATTATTGGAAAATCGCAGGGATGATACCACAAACCCTGACAGCTTTCTTTATGACGTCTCCACAGCCAAATCATCAGCCTACAGTTTATCATGAAAACCTGATATGGGGGACAATCGATTGGTCTTTCCTCTCCTCTGTGAAGGGATCTTTGCTAAGAGAGTCAATACCAGCCACTAATGTGTTTCAGCGACGGTTTCATATGCACTCACACAAGGTGTAGCCCTCCAATGAAACACATCAATGGAACCCTACACTAAGTTACTTGTTAAGGCATGGTGGGATTCACTGTATCCTTCCTGAGATGCTTACACCTGATAGTAACTCAATTGATTGATTATCTATTGAGATTTTCTGCAAAACACTTAAAACTGTCTTGACCTCATAACAAAGTGGTTCAGCCATAAGCTCACGCCTGCCACTCAGCACCTGTTCAGAGGCCCTCCCACACTCTCACAGTCAGACCAGTGGTGTAGTGGTCCCTGGAGAAGTGGGTATACTCTTCAATTTGCAATTTCTTTAAGCAGTCCATACAGCAAAGGATAAACGCCCTGTTTTGAGAACTGGGTATACTTAATGCTGACTGAAAAATAAGTGGGTATACTCCGTATACCTGCGTATACCCTGGACCACACCACTGCTCCCACACTCTCACAGTCAGACACCTGGCTGGCAACAGTCACCCAGCGAGTGGCCCCACACGCCCCAGCCAGCCAGCCAGCCAGCAGCCTCACTCGCTCACTCACTCACTCACTCACGAGATCCTGATCCTGATCTGCTGATACTCCCCTAAGTGTTAGGCACAGAAAGGACAAGACACAGACATCAGATCTCCATCACTCTCAGCCATCTCCCAAAGGATCTGTCCCTCTCTGAAAAGGTGTGACGAGAAAGTCCTCTCCTTAGCTATGACAGAGCACTGGGCCCACTGACGAGTTTGTGTGAGCACAGTTGGTGACTGGACTATGTCCTTGTTGGGGGTAGGATTCCACTCCCTTAAGAACTGGCATGCTGTGTTTTTTACTGTCCTGTTCTGAACTCACCATTGAGCTTGGTGGTGCAGTTAATAGTGAGGTCTTGTTTCTTGTCTTCTTGTCTGTTGTATTTGATTATTGGGGTTTTATTTGTTACAACAGTGAGCCTTGGATTTTCCTTTGATAATATTCTCAGCCATGTTTTTCTAAAAAAAAAAACAATCTTGTTACTTGTTTGACCATGGAAGAATAGAATGTAAACCTAAGCTCCACATCTATCAACACGGGAAAGCTAAAGTTAGTGGTGTGAAAGAGAAAGCTAGATCCCAGTCATGGAACATCGATCAGAACCGTTGATGCGTAGACTGGATCACTGTTGATAGGCTCTGTCAAATGGGCTCCTTCAAAGATCTTCTCTCCCCAACTCGACTCTCAATTTTCTCTCGTTCCCACTTTCTTGCGATCTCATCACACATTTGTGATGTGCACAAACATATTTTGTTATTTATTAGTTTTGACAACTATGTACAGTGTATATAGATATAAATGTATATAAAAAGAGTAAAGTTACAAATGTCTGTTGTGTCTTTTTTTTACCATGCAGCAGAAATTGTGTGTGTGTGTGTGTATGTTTATTTATGCTAAAGCACATTTTGGCTTCAGCTGCTTCATCATCCAGCTGTATGCCATCAGTTCAGCATACATGTTGAGAATCAAAGATGAGAGACACTACCCGGCTTCAGAGCGAGGCTCTCTCTGGCCTCATGCATTTATGCATTCTCATTTCATGTATTTTACAGCTGTGATAGAAAAACTAATTTCCCTCACTTGTTCAAAAATATTTGAATAGCACATTTTAAGAGTATGAAAAAGAGAATTAAGCTGCAATATTCAGCTTTTTTTCGTGCTTTGTTCAGACAGCCCATTTTAGACAGTAACCTAACCCAATCATAACTTGAATCTAATCCCAAATACAACAATTTTTTTTTCCCCCCTGTCAACAGCCTGTCAGCAACTGAAAAATAAATCAAAACAATATCTCAAAAATGCTTATTATGATTCCATAGATATCCATTTCATCCAAAATGTTGTCATCAAATAACTTTTTTGTTTTCTCTAACAACAAAGCAACTGATGCAGGCATCCATCTTGAACATGAAAGTTGAGCAGCGTGCTCCAAAGGGAAACAGAAGACGCCACCATAAGTCACAAAGAATGAGCCTCATTTTCAATCTTATATGATATTGACTGAATTAGACACATACGGTGACACGGGCAGTCGAAGCTATAGATATCACCCGATGAGATGTTGTACTGTTAATCTACTCTACCAGTAGTTCTACCACACCACTCCTGTTAACTGGGTAGAGCATGGTTCCCTGCTTTGCACCCAGAAACCAGGAGCTCAAGAAACACCTTGTGCATTACAAGTCAGTTGCAAGAACACATCAAAACTATTCATGTTAGGTTTCTTACTGCACCACAAAGTGCTCAATGGTGTTTTGAGCCCTCAACTTCGACTGCCAGGCAGCGGCTGCCTGGAAGGTGGTTCCGCCCCCAAAACTCTTATCCAATCAATGTGCTTCCCACCTCCAAACCTCTGGTTCCGCCCCCAAACCTCTGGTCCAATCCAAACACTTTGAGCCCAAATTCAAACTTTCTGTATAGTGCTCTCATTCCAGCTCCAACTTCATTCTACCTCTCAGCAACGAGTGAAAGCTCCAACTTTACAAAGGTATGTAGCTAATATATTTCTATTTTAAACATGAAATGGCTAATTGTGTTTGCTTCAGGGCTGTACATGTAAGATGGGCCAGCTAATGTTATGTTTAGCATGCAATATGTTAACCATATTTAAAGATAGATCGTGCTAATCTTAGCTGTGGTAATGTCTTTTCAACCTGCTAGCTAGCTCAATCTGGTTAAAACATTAGGCAACAGTAAGCCTACAAAGTAAAATTTATTACTGTAGATTAATCACTGTATAAAATGGGCCGGCTAATGTTATCTTTACCATGCAATATGTTAACATAAAGATAGATTATGCTAATCTTAGCTGTGGTAATGTCATTTCAACCTGCTAGCTAGCTAAATCTAATTTTAGCTGTGGTAATGTTATTTCAACCTGCTAGCTAGCTAAATCTGGTTAAAACATTAGGTAACAGTAAGCCTATAAAGTAAGATTAATTACTGTAGATATGTATTTAAGTGATTAATTACTGTAGATATGTATTTTAGTGATTGTTAATGGTTAGTGGTTATCTTTCAAATGACGTTGAGCTGCTTTGGAATAAGGGTAACTCTCAGGCAGCCAATTGGTTTTAGATACCTGTGAGGCACTTGATGTTGAGACTGGTTGACTACCAGGCTGCTTACTAACACTGGGTAACTCTCAGGCAGCCAATTGGCTTTGGGTGCCTGTGAGGCACTCGATGTTGATACTGGTTGACTTCCAGGCTGCTTTGGAATAAGGGTAACTGTCAGGCAGCCAATTGGTTTTAGATACCTTTGAGGCACTTGTTGAGACTGGTTGACTTCCAGGCTGCTTACTAACACTGGGTAACTCTCAGGCAGCCAATTGGCTTTGAGTGCCTGTGAGGCACTCGATGTTGAGACTGGTTGACTTCCAGGCTGCTTTGGAATAAGGATAACTCTGAGGCAGCCACCAGTTGTTGTAATAGGCTTTTTAATAGACTTCATACAGGTGACTTTGTGACAGCCAGTGGAGAGGAATCTAGGCATGGTGGATTAACGTTATGCTTTAGACTGCTTAACACTGGCCATGTAGCCTACAGTTCAGGTCATCACAAGATAAAATAGTTTAGGATGTGTGTCTCAGGGAGTCATAGGCTTATGTTTTCATACTTTTTCCCCGTTTCAGGCAATGGAGAAGAATTGGCTGAAGTCAATCGAAGATGGCTTAAAGAAGGAAAGGGACCCTAGAATCAAGCAATCCTTTGATATTCTTGAAGGGAATATTCCTGAGGATTTTTTTGAGGAAATTAGATTTTTACCATTTTCACATTATTCTGTATCAACTTGGTTACTGTGTGTATGAGTGTTGTACTTGGCCTTGGCCTTTCAATAAAGAATACGTCACACCCCATCAGTCATGTCTCTCCTCCATCATGTGTGTCCTCTGATGATACATTTTTTTTAAATAATTAATGTAAGTTGGGGTTTCATTAACTTGTGACACTCTACTGGAATAAACCCTTATGTGAAGCTGTAGAAATAAGTGTTGAAATTTATTTATTTCATTTCAGGCCCAGCTAGCTAAATGATCAGACTAGTTAAATCAAGATGCCAAGTTCAATACACTTCCAATTCATCATGTGTTTCCTCTGATGATACATTTTTTTTAAATAATTAATGTAAGTTGGGGTTTCATTAACTTGTGACACTCTACTGGAATAAACCCTTATGTGAAGCTGTAGAAATGAGTGTTGAAATGTATTTATTTCATTTCAGGCCCAGCTAGCTAAATGATCAGACTAGTTAAATCAAGATGCCAAGTTCAATACACTTCCAATTCAATACACATACACAGTGATGTAGAACATCTAGTTATTTTATTAATTAACAACAACAAACAACAGATTTTTTTATTTTTATTGTTAATGTTTGCGATGTGTGTGTCAACACACTTTTTAAAAACGTCAACTACCACCTCTACCATTCCTGGTCCCAAGGTGAGTGTAAGGAGTCCAAAATCCTCATTTGAGCACACCTGGTTGGCGAGGTGCTGGAGCTGTTGTCTGGAGGAAAAGATAAAAACATAAATTCAGGATAAATAATGTCTATTATACCTGTCAGAGCCCAGATATAGGATGTGGAATATTGCAAATTACTTGAACTCCGTGGCTCTCCCTGTGGCCATAGTGGGGTTTAGAGCAGGCAGCATGGCCACTTCTTTAAAATCAATGGCTGCCTGAGAGTTACCCTTATTCCAAAGCAGCCTGGAAGTCAACCAGTATCAACATCGAGTGCCTCACAGGCACCCAAAGCCAATTGGCTGCCTGAGAGTTACCCAGTGTTAGTAAGCAGCCTGGAAGTCAACCAGTCTCAACAAGTGCCTCAAAGGTATCTAAAACCAATTGGCTGCCTGACAGTTACCCTTATTCCAAAGCAGCCTGGAAGTCAACCAGTATCAACATCGAGTGCCTCACAGGCACCCAAAGCCAATTGGCTGCCTGAGAGTTACCCAGTGTTAGTAAGCAGCCTGGTAGTCAACCAGTCTCAACATCAAGTGCCTCACAGGTATCTAAAACCAATTGGCTGCCTGAGAGTTACCCTTATTCCAAAGCAGCTCAACGTCATTTGAAAGATAACCACTAACCATTAACAATCACTAAAATACATATCTACAGTAATTAATCACTTAAATACATATCTACAGTAATTAATCTTACTTTATAGGCTTACTGTTACCTAATGTTTTAACCAGATTTAGCTAGCTAGCAGGTTGAAATAACATTACCACAGCTAAAATTAGATTTAGCTAGCTAGCAGGTTGAAATGACATTACCACAGCTAAGATTAGCATAATCTATCTTTATGTTAACATATTGCATGGTATAGATAACATTAGCCGGCCCATTTTATACAGTGATTAATCTACAGTAATAAATCTTACTTTGTAGGCTTACTGTTACCTAATGTTTTAACCAGATTGAGCTAGCTAGTAGGTTGAAAAGACATTACCACAGCTAAGATTAGCACGATCTATCTTTAAATATGGTTAACATATTGCATGCTAAACATAACATTAGCTGGCCCATCTTACATGTACAGCCCTAAAGCAAACACAATTAGCCATTTCATGTTTAAAATAGAAATATATTAGCTACATACCTTTGTAAAGTTGGAGCTTTCACTCGTTGCTGAGAGGTGGAATGAAGTTGGAGCTGGAATGAGAGCACTATACAGAAAGTTTGAATTGGCGCTCAAAGTGTTTGGATTGGACCAGAGGTTTGGGGGCGGAACCAGAGGTTTGGAGTTGGGAAGCACATTGATTGGATAAGAGTTTTGGGGGCGGAACCACCTTCCAGGCAGCCGCTGCCTGGCAGTCGAAGTTGAGGGATCAAAACACCATTGAGCCCACAAAGTGGAATAACATAACCCTGAAATTACGCTGGAAATCACGTTTCATATCCAGCTGATCCAACCTGAGCTTAGAATTTAGTTTGGGTCAAACAATCTCTCTAGATGTATTTTTTACTCTGTTTTGCTGCTTATGTGAGCGTGTGCGTGTGTGTGTGTGTGTGTGTGTGTGTGTATATGTTTGTGTGTGTGTGTGTGTGTGTGTGTGTGTGTGTGTATGCATGCATAGTCCTACATGGGCATTTGAACACTCAGAACGGTTCCCTGATCCCCTCCTCACTTTGAGGGAGCACCTTCAAAAGACCCCAGGCCTGTGTGTGTGTGTCACTGCTACATGGACACAGTAAAAGAGACAACAGAGATAGCATCGCCTGCATCAAGTAAATTAAGATGCACAGGCAAACAGATAGCCATGTGCTATGTACACAAAAACACACAAACACACAGTGTATCATGAACAGGCGTGGTTCACACACACACACACACACACACACACACACACAGTGTTTCATGAACTCGCGTGGAACACACAAACACACATACACACACACACACACACACACACGCACAAACAGATAGCCCTAAATGAGCCCCAGCCATTGACAGGAGGACAGAGATAGAGGTGGGCTGCCTGGGGGAGGGCTGCGAGGGGGGGATGAGAGGGGGGGATGAGCCAAGTGGAGGGATCCGCGGGCGGAGGCAACATTTTTAGTATTTTTCTGTGAGGGGGCACGCAGAGGCGGGAGGCCAGAGAGGATGAAAGGGACCACTGTCACGAAGTGCATACACCGCGCGCCAGAATGACAGGCACATACTGCTGTGGAGACAGAGCCAGTGGGTTTTGAGTGGGCGACTGACAAATCCACTCTCCAAACAAGCTTTCCAAGCAGAGCCATGTGAAATACATAAATATGCGAGGCAATAGTCGCGGAATCCATAGGTCCACTGGCTGAGGGGGACAGGCTCGAGTCAAATTGTGACAGCGAAACTCCGGCGAAGGACCTGAGGGAACTTAAAGTGACAGTGTCAAAAGTATGAGCACGCAGAAAGAGCCAGGAGATGAGCCGTGGCATGGAGCCGGGTAGACAGGCATAATGGACAGGCTGACAGAACAGACATTTAAATGGACTCTGGAGCTGAATTATGCCTAAGGCAGATTGGAAAGATTACAATTAAAAAGTCAGGAAAATGAGATGGCCCTGCAAAACAGAGATCATGCCCTTAATGCACTTTGGCCATTGCCTTCAAACTAATATATCTTGTTTCTGGGAATGCTTTGAGCACTACAGGAGCATCCAAACTTTTCGCCTCTTACCTCTGTACAGTATGTACATTGATGAGATATACATACATACAACTGATGAGGGAGTATTTTTCAAAATGTCCAGGACTTCAGAAAAACCTTGAGTCTCTAAATAAAACAAAAAAACATATTTACATTGCATATGTGTGACCTTGTTGGTTTCTTTTTCCCCTGGCACATGCGCTAGACCGGCACGTCTACCAGTGGAAAAAGAAACCAAAAGGACCAAAAGAAAATAACTGCAAATGCACAAGCAATGCAATGAAGCAAAAAAGACAATGCTGGTGTCCACAGAGAGACAGATGGCAGCGGGGTTAGAGCCATCATTCAGTCGGACCCTCCCTGCGCTATTTAAAGACACACTCCACCTGTGAGGGAGGTCTAACACTCGCCCTGTCTGTCTGTGGGGAACTGGGTGTGTGAGTGTGTGTATGCTTGAGAATGTGTGTGTATGTTTGAGAGATAGAGAGTGTGTGTTTTTCAGCATGCAGACATGAAAACTGAACATATGCACAGCAGAACATATGGTGTTTGTGCTATTAGACGGGTGTGGCAGAAGCGCCTGGACGTGACGTATGGAAATTGATGTGCAAGGAGTGATTTTCTTTTTTTTCTGCTGAGGTAAGAGTACTGCGTGTATCGTTTGTCAGCTGGTGTTGCCAACACATGGTGGCCTGCCGGACAGTGGAGCAATCCGAGCTTTGATTTGGTCCACCCTCCCTGGCCAAAGGCTGGCTTCAGGCCTGACCTCCAACACACAAACACAACTTCACACGAAGGCCACTACACCTCCCAACTGTCAACAACACTCACTGAATGAACAAAAGGACTTCCTAACTCCCATAGGTCCTAAACCGGAGGATAGCTCATTGTCTGGGTAAATGTGTGCTTGAGTGTGTGTGTGTGTGTGTGTGTGGGGGGGGTGAGAAAAGGTGATGAAATCCCTGCTGATTCAACTGAATAGAGCACAAATACACACAACATGACTCACTGGCATGGTATACAACTTATTTTCAAACTGACACTAATAATCACACTAACCTGGAGCACACCTAGTAAAATGATCTATTAACAGTTGTCAACTGCTCTCCCATGATTCATGGCCTCGGTTATGAAACACATTTGATGAAAATATATTTGCATAAAAATAGCTGGCGTGGTTCACATTCTCCAAATCCATCATGTTCGGGAGGAATACAAAGCATACACACAAACTGCCAACCATTTTAGAAACACCTTCCAATCACAAATGTGACACCAAATTGGACTTTTTTCACTTGATTCCTTCACATTTTCACTTCCTAGACTGGAATATAAGTTAGCAAAAACTTTTAACAGCAATTGTGTGAAATCTGAATTTATAATAACTGATGGCTCATATGTCAGTCAGCTATAACCAGATTTGTATTGAATGATGGATGAACCAGGGAGGAAACACTTTTCTATTATCTTTGCTGCCACCATGTGTCCATTTAAAAGTACTGTAATTCAGTCAGGATTCGTTTTTCATGTCGCCACCTTGTTGAGTAGATATGATGTGATCAGTATTACATTGGTTAAACCCAAAGTTTATATTTAAAAAAAACAACACAGTATTATAAGTTGAAACCAAACAGTTTAATTTATAGACTTGTCCACACAAAACACGCCAGCTACATCTCATACATATATAAGTATAACTCTCTACCACTGTATTTTGTGCGCATATGAGTGAGCTTTAGGAGAAAAGTCTTGTCTTAATGAATACCATAATAGTGCCAAAAAACACTAAATAAACTTCTGCATGTATATATGCACTTATGTACACAACATTTTAGATCAATGCCTTTCATTGACACAACAACAACTAGTCTTTCCACTTTTTATATAAATACAGTCCCCTTGAATACTTTCCCAGGTCAGTCAGTCAGGTCAGGTCCGGTCAGGTCTATTGATTTACCCAGATGTATGTGTGATAAATAAATCACTGTCCATGTCAAACCACGAAAAGAAAGAAAAACAGGCCTCTTAAAGGACCTGGGATAGGCTTGTTAAGCCCGAGGTATATGACCATGTGCCATGTGAGCATGTCCCAAGTGTCTGGAAAGGGCCCCGGGGCCATCTCAGTTCTTCCCCACGTCCAGGTATTCCAGGTTTGGTGCATCCAGACGCTGCTCTTGCTGACGGTTCTTTGTGAACTCCTTCAGCATCTCCATGATCTCTCCACTGTACGCTTCAGGTGTTGGCAAAGCCTCTGAAGGGAGAATGTTGGGGGGGGGGGGGGGGGGGGCATGTTTGTGAGTTAAGTGTTTAAGCTACTGGATGACCTTAATTTTCCTCTGGATCAATAAAGTATCCATCTATCTATCTATCTTTACATATTGTTCCATGTAGGCTAATGGACATTTGCTAGTGCCTATCAAGGTGGGGTAACTGGGAGACTGCTACAGTGCCGTGTCCAATCCTGAAGGGAACCATGCTTTAGAGTCTATTCGCTCATTTCCTTTTATCATAACATCGCATAACAATAATTTTTCCTGCTAGGACACTAGATTTAAAGCTTTAATCCAGACTCCCAACACTGCCAACAATACAATACATAACAATAATAATTACACGATCATTTCTGCTCTATGCACAGAGGTATATCGTAACAGTTCAATTAAAAATGAGTTCATTTTTACGACTGGTCAGTGAGCCCCTTCAGACAAGGTCTTGGATTTGTAATAAGGAATTTTAGAAATCTCCTTTTATTCCCCATTTTCTCCTCACCTGTTGCCCAGTAGTAGATGTCCCAGTCATTGCTTGGCTCATTGATTAAACGGTCATACTGATGTAGCTGGTCTTCTGTCATGGTGTTCAAGTACTCCTTGGCAAATAGGCTGAGACAAAGCAACAACGAAAAAAATCAACCTTTCAAAAACGTTGCCAGCTGCATTATGTATGCAGTGGTATGATTTTTGTGCATTGCATAACAACGAGAAGTTTTAGATGTCATGTCTTGTACAATCACTACAAATTTGAGAGACTGAGACCATGCCCTCTAGTGTTCATCTGTGGCCTCACCTTAGCAAGATGCAGTTCTCAAGCATGCCTCTTTTGCGGCTTGCGTATAAGAGTCTTTTCCTCTTGATGTCGACGGGCTCGCCAACCTTCTCCACCCACGGTGGCAGGGGGACTTCAGTCATTTCGGGCTCAGGTGCATCACCACGGTAACCTCGTGCAGACACTGCACCTGTCATTGATGGGCGTAGGGAGGCCCGACATACGCCACCAATAAGCTGGTAACGTTAGATACAAAACATTAATATTATATATCGTTTACACTTTTTAGACAAAACTCTTTGATGATGTCCTTTGAAACAGCATTAGGCTACTGTAAATGACTACAATCCTTATCTGAGGGTAAGAAGGTTACATCTTTTTTTTTTACGCAAAAACTTCATTGACTGAAATATGTCAAGCTGTTTTGCTAACTGCTCATACAGAGACTTGGTGGCAGAAGATACATTCGAATATTTACCCTCGGTGTGCTTTTTGAACACCGCGTTATAAACCCGCCACTGACAATTTCATAACACTCCTGTTAATGTCAGAGCTGCGACCTTATCTAACAATTTCATAACACTCCTGTTAATGTCAGAGCTGCGACCTTATCTAACTTCTAAAACCAACAGTTATAAATGAACCCAACCAACTACAATAATTTCGAAGCTTTCACAGCATATGTATTGCCATTATCCTCTCCCCCAACCAAATACAGGCTATATAGTACAATACAAACTTAAGGCTTGCCAACTACTGAGCCATTAGCTTACTAGCTTATGGCTAACGTTAGGTAACTGAGTGAAATAAAAGATCCTCTGTACTGAACAGCCTCTAAGTCAACGAGGCTTCAGTTTAGACCGGTCGTGCATAGCATGCTACATTTGTTTTGAAATTCATTTCCGTGTCTCGGCATAAGAAGCCACACAAAAATGTGCTTCATTGCTAAAGTAAGCTTGCTAGCCAACCAATGCAGCTGATCAAACCCAAAATAACTCTTAAAAATGTTGAACTTGCTATGGACAGGACCAACAAAGGCATTTAATAAATAAGTAAAGGTCACTCACCTTCCTCGCAAATGCAGCAGACATCATTGTGTTTCTAAGACCTCGATTCTGCGCTATGCTTTATTGACAAAGGTTGCTGGCATTTATAAGGACGAACATTTACACAACAGCTTCTCAGTCACATAAGGAGGTATTCACCTCACGGCCATGTTAGTGAGGGCAGCCCATGTTGTAAACTCAAACAATTCCCCGAAATGCAACAATTAAATACACTTTAAAGATCGGATGCAACCCGAATGCAACACAAATGCAACATAAAGTGCGTGTTTCAAGTGCGTGTTTCTTATTAGCAACACAATGAAAGCAATGAAACAAATGCAAGCTCTGTGTATGGGGAACCTTGTGATGTATTCATTGTTTCTAGCCGAACTTTGATCGCAAACGCACAGGCTAGAGTTTGTGGTTCCGCCGTGTGATGTTGGATGGAAGACAAAATATATTTCTCGGTAAAACTATATACTGTATGGATGCCAGTTTTCAAACAAGGACTGTTGGCAAATGTATTCCGGGATTTCCAGATTTAGTCTGTAAAACATTGAAGTGAATTTATATTCTGATCATTATTTGGAAGCCTCGTCAATTGAGTGAAGGGGGTAGGGAAGGGGGACGGGTCGTCGGTATCCAGTTGGTATATCAAAATCATTGCTTTTAACATACAGTTTCAGACAGCTGCAAAGTGCATAACATGTGCATGCATTAACTGTGCATACCTAATAGTGGCTGGTATAAAACAGCGTAATCAAACGTGACCTGCAAAGGCCACATTACAAAGACACGAGGATGGCGGCGGCGGCGGATGGTGGCGCGCCAGAACTTATAGATATCTACGATGACTTCAATCAAAACAACGGGGAGGTGAGGAATAACTGACTCTGCTTTCTGTTCTGCTTAACATCAGAAGCCATGTTCGTGGTCTTCAAGGGCTTTATTATTTGCAGTAAATTAAAACATATGTACTTGCGCACAGCAAAATATATGGGCAGTGAAATTGACCTTTCCGATGTTAAAGTTTAATTTCTCAGCAGAGAGAGGTCAAACTCTGAGTTTCGGCTAGGTTGATAACCCGTTTGAATAACTGACTGTAGTCCTCATATTTCAAGAACTTCAGAACATGTTCCATAGGAATCAAGTTTGATTATTAATGAATTGATCTGTGTGCACATAATGCTTGCGTTCACTCCTTTGTTTTTCCTCATTAGGAAGTGGACTTCATGGGTTCAGTGGATCCAAATGATCTTTATGATGATGTAGTAACTGGTTCTGTGGACCAGAGAAGGGTATCTGGAGGGGAACCCAGGACACATAGCAAAGACCAGGCAAAAAATGATAACCCCAAACCACTAATAACATACAGCTACAGTGGGGGACAGAGCAAGAGGCTTTCAGTCTATGTTGGAAACTTTTCCTGGGTAAGTTCTCATTAGGTTTTTCCTACTTATTTACTCTGATATATTTGATTTTTTCTTTTTTTGCATTCTTCAACTGCTGCTGTGGTGACTGGAAGTTTTGTCCTCCTTAGCCTTTTTTCATGTGCTAACACTTCTAACAGTCATTTCGAAACTGCTCCTTGTATTCATCAATATATATATTTGCCTTATTTTCTGCTAACACAAACACAGTGGACCTCAGACAAAGATCTGTTGAACATGGCAGGCACAATGGGAGTCAAGGACATTTTGGAGATCAAATTTGCAGAGAATCGGGCGAATGGCCAGTCCAGGGGGTATGTTTTTGCTTTTAGTACATAATAAATGGGGTATTATACAACTGCTTAGGTCTGTTTCATCATCAGCTTTTTCTCCAACAGCTATGCTGAGCTTGTGGTGTCCACTGAGGCTTCCTTGCAGAAGTTACTGGAGACCATGCCACAGTGTCACATCAATGGAGAGAGGGTAGACTGTCGTTTTGCCACACGGCAGAACCTTGCAGTGTTTGAATCTCAGGCCAACAAACGTAAGTATAGTTTGAGTTACAATGCTGATTTTTAAATGCTGTGTCTTTTGAACATGTTCGAAGCAATACTAGCTTCACGTCCCATTGTAGAATTTTTCAGAGCTAGAATAACTGGTTTGCCCTTTTGAGCTTTGCCCTTTGCCCTCTACACTTGCAAGCCTGGTGGTTGACACATCCTATCCGGCATTGGGGGGGCAGCTCAGACTGCACAACATTCACCTATAATTACTCTGTTACACTAGATTTTCAATTGCCATAGATTTTCCCCCAATTGGAAGCATCATTTGGGAGGTTTTATAGTGCATGAATAAGTATATATATGTGTGTGTTTTGTTAGCTTTACAAACAACTGGCTCCTCTCGTTGTATTGTTATGGTGCTATATAAATTGAATTAAATTTAGCTAGATACAGACTTTAAGTTTTCGCATGCTACACTTATGACCAGGAGTACCTTTGACAAGCAGCTGCAAGTATGTCTAACATTCTTACTCAGCATGGTCCAAAGCCATCTACTGTGACCTGATGGAGCTCTTTGATTGACTAAACAGTCAGTTGCTCTTGCACATTTTAATAGGTGGCTAATTTGTTGAAATTACGTAGACCTGGGTCAGTGAAGAATATTGTTTTCCAAGAATTCAATTATACCAACAATTGCACACAGCCAATGAGAGTTCAAAATACAAGATATTGAAAGCAGTTGCTATAGTGGCACACAATATAAATTAGACAGTGTTTGCATCTTTTCTGAGGAATAAGGAACACATAACAGTTGTTAATCTGCAATGCAAATAAATAATTTACAGAGTTTATCTGTGATTTTTTTAAATTCTTAAATTCATCCCAGATTCCAGAAATGCAGTGATGATTCTCATGCTAACCTGCAGGGCAATTGTGGGGAGCTTTAATCACTTCAGGTGTCAGAATGTATCCATAAGAATTCATTGTCTCCCCTCAGGTATTCCTCAGCGCTCCAACTCCAAGCCAGAGGCAGACTCAGACACCCGCTCCAACTTCCCTTCCCATTCTGAGCCGGGCCCACCCAACGCACCACTCGTGATGCCACCACATCCCCATCCCCATCCTCATCCTCATCCCCATCCCCATCCCCATCTCCATGCAAACAAACTCCCATCCATCACTCTGCCATTTTACGGCCGACCCCCTCTATATCCCCCTCCCCATCCCCCGCCACTCCTCTTGCCTCCTCCGATACATCCCCCGCTCTACCCACCTCCACCCCCACATATTCCCAGCCAGCCCCCACCTGCACTTCATCTCAACCCAGCCTTCTTCCCCCCTCCTCAGGAAAACTACAGCAACAACCCAGCCTACTCCCGACCAAGGTCAGTCAACATGATGCAGAGATGGTACATACAAAGGCTTAGTTTAAATCAGTAACGTGCTTTAAGATGTGGAATGTTTTGTTTACAATGACTGCTTGTTATCAGCAGGGAGAATGATGACGCCACGCCTCCGCTGCCAGACAGTGAATATGACGAGTTGATGAACAGAAACAAAACCATTGCGAGTAGTGCCATCAGCAAGGCTGTGGCAGGAGCTGCTGCAGGTCTGTGCCAAAACACACACGGATGCACAGATGTTCTTAGCTGTGTTGAGAGACCTGCTGCAGGCCATATTGGGTCATGGGTTCAATGACCTGTAAAAACACTTCTTAAAAACACATTGTTTACTGGACCATAAGTTTATTTTGATAAAAGTGTCCGGTGGTAAAGTTTTTAATATCCTGTTAATATTTCAAATGCACAGAGAAGTACTGAACTATTACTGTGTTTCTTTTAGGAGATGTGTCCTTGGCTATAGAGACCCTTCTCACTGCAATTGCTGTCATCAAACAGTCTCGTGTGTACGGCAATGATCGCTGTCGAGCTTTGGTGACTTCGCTCAAAGACTGTCTCTTCTCTATTGAGAGCAAGTCTTATGGCTCAAGGTGTGTATGTATGTTTGTATGTTTTTATGCATGTGTATTCTGGAGGCTGCATTGTTTTCTTTTGATCTTGAACTGTAGAAATGAACGACTATTCCAACGATGAGGTCTTGCCTAAGCACATTTGGTCTGTCCTTTGCACCCTCTTTCCAGGAAGCGGCATCGTTCACGTGATAGGGATCGCTCACGCGACAGGGACCCACGGGACAGAGAGAGGGAGCGGGAACGGGAACGGGAGCGTGATCGGGAGAGGGAGCGAGAGGGCTCCTACAGTCAAAACTGGGAAGCTGGAGGGATGTCTCGTCGTTACAGAGAACGCTCCCTTAGCTCTGAGAGAGACAGGGAGCGGATGCGACTGCAGCGGGACCGGCATCGAGAACACAGAGATCGACACCGCTAGGTGCAGCTCTCTTTTTCCACCTCCAAATTGGCCACTACTGAAGGTTCACCCGTAATATGTGGGTGCCAGTTCACTTGTATTTATTTTCTTTGAGATGTGTTGAATCTAAATAATGCAACGGGTTTCATAGTTTTATTTTTTGCCACACAGGACATTTCAGAACATACTCATGTTTGCACCATAGAGGAGGGCACCTTGGAGTAAGGATTCTGTGCCGGGATGTCAGAGGACCGAAAGGTAGCGATAAATGGAGGGGAGTGCCCTATGTCATCTATTCCAATATTTGACACAAATCGCCCCTACCCCAATTAGTTTACTGCACTGAGTTCTGTCTACAAGGCGTTATTCATACCCAAGTGTCCCCTCACTCACTCATTTATGTTGGAACAGAGATATTGCTTCTGCAATGATAATAGATTAAAATTCCTGATCATCAGTTGATGAGTTTCAAACAACTGTGGTACTGCACATCTTGATTTTTATATGTTCACTGTTTATTTGATCATTTCTGCTTCATTCTTTTGTAAGTACAATCTCAGAATAAAAGAAAAAAAAATCTTACTTTACACGACTGGTTTGTTTTAGGAACAAAGTTTGGTTGGTGTCCTTGACCGAATGTGTAGTCTACATCACAGGTGTCTTTCATTGATCTTTGACACTCATACAATTTAAGTATAAAGACTAACGAGAATGAAAACTACTTAATTTTTGGAATTGTTTTATGTAACAAGGAGACTCTCAGCCCGGCTATTCAAGTAGCAGGCACCTGCTTCCATCTGTCCACCCTTCATGAATGGGATATAAACAAGACACGTGATGAATTACATCAGTAGTATAAACTCACATTTTGAATGGAAATATACACTGAAAGATTTAGTAAGACATTCAGCCAGTTTCATTCCCAGCAGTTATATTTTCTGTTTAAAGTGTAACTCCACCCAGTGCATAATATAGCAAAATGTTTAAAGGGGGGAAAGTGGCTGAGCGGGAGGGAGTAGTTGGGGTCTAGCACCCATGTAGTCCAACAGGAGAAGCAGGTTCCGCTTGGCATTGTTTTGTTACCTGCTTTTTTTAGGTGTTTTAAGAATTTTTCATGATGCCAAGGTCAACGAATGACCCATGGGTGTCAAACAGTTGATCTTCAATCTACTAATATGTGAATATGATTTTTCAGAAAAACATAAAACTTGCTACTTTTTTACAGTTTGGGTACCTTAACAAGAGCCATCACAAAAACACCTCATGGCAGCCATTTTACTTTCCACCATCACCAGATCTGGGCAACAAGGGAAGATGGGCCTCCCATTTCATGACTGGTATATACCAAATAGTCGAAGACTAATCAGCTGGGATCATTTTAAACAGTAGATGTCTCATTGACTCATTTCCAACCCATTAACTGCCTATTTTTATAAAAATGTAATTTACATTGCAGCATTGGTGCATTTCATGACAGTTCCTTCATAGCATTTAGGTTACAGCTATAAAAAAAATAAAACATTTTAGGGTGCAGTTAGACAGGGATGATTAGATGTAGACTTAGGGCATAGTACTGCTCCATTTATGTGTGTACTACATTATGCTACATCACAGCAATAAATGAAAACTTAAAAGTTAGTTTGCAATATGGCCAAACCACAAAAGATGTCAGTTGAAGCTATCCAAATCCAACTTATAAGAGCTTATGATTCTGGTAAGATAACATTGCAAGGAATTTTCAGATTTTATTTTAAAAAAATAAACAACAAAAACACACACACTCACAGAATTAACACAAATTGTGGGAAAAGGTATTGCAAACTGGCAGCATCCATTGTGTGATGCTGTACATCCATCCACGTGACCACTAATGTGCTTCACAGTCTCATGTTAGGTTGTGTTTATTTCTCAAGGGGCGCGTAATTCAACAGCTTCTCAATGAGGTCCACATGAGACAGCAGCATTCTTCGACAGCAGTATCTCTTCAATCCAAGCGCATCGAGGGCGTCACTTTAACAACAAAGAAGGATGCTACACTGTTAATTTAACATGATGAATATCGTTAAATCACATATGTGTAATTAATATGTGCAAGAGTGAAAGAGGCTGCTATTAAAGTAACACACTATAATAACATACTTACCCCTCTGTATATTCAGCCTGGAGCAGACCCAAATATGCCTCCCACTTGTTGCCGACAATTTTCCCACACGTGAAGCACCGTACCGGAATGATCATGGCTTCTACTGTTTTTTAGGGGTTAGCTGTAATTGCATGGCGACAGAAAAAACACAGTTACACATAAACATCTCAAATTGGATCATTTCAGTAGTTAGCTACTTGGCATTACTGCATAAAGCCTATGGCCACCTGATAATTGATGTAAAGCCTACTACCAGAGAGCATTCGAAAAAATAATACAAGCAAGCTATCCGGCTAGGTTAGCGCATTCCGTATTCATATCAATCGCTTCTAAGTTGTTTTACTAGCTGGTTGCCTTCCTATAAATGCAAAGGCTTCTTATGCCTCGACGTCTATCTACCAATACTATGAAATGGTAAGTCAATAAAATTGCCATTTTTTTTTACCAATCGAGACCTCACGTTACTTCCAACTAGCGTGGTAAATATCACTGACAAAGATGGCTTCAAAATACTGCAGTTAAATTTCCGGGTTGTCTCTAGGTTCTCCACAGAAACAACATTGAAATTAACACCGGTGAATTCACCTCTTGAGACGTGGCTACTAATAAAGTATAAATATATATAAGATATATGCACTTACATTTCTTCAAGGCAAATCTTAGGCCCCAAAAAACTGTTTGATTTGTATTCGAGCGGAAGTTCAACCCTCCATTCATTTCAATTGGAACAGCCTAACCTACGGAGAGGGACAAAGGCCATACCTTGCTAGGGGTTTTTCGGTTTCATAATTATACTAAGCGATTCCGCGAGGAGCAATTTACTAAGTGTATTGGATTAGAACCGGGGGACTCGTCTTTAAGGAGCTCATAAATGTGTTTGTAAGGTCTCATACTTCAGAGCAGACAGGCCTGATCAAATTTTGTCTTCTTCTAGACGTATGTATTCTACTAATGTATTCTACTTTTAGAGAGCATGTCACTTTTTAAAAGTTTGATTTGAGTAAAAAGGTAAAGTTGTCATCAATAACCCCCAAAACCCCTTCATAAATATCAGTCTGACAAAAAATAATGGTTCATTTGTCTTTAATAAAGGACAAGCCATTAGGGCCACTTTATTTGAAGTGAGAGTTGAAAGAGGGCAAGAGAGCAAAGAGTCATGGAGACTACAGGGGAATAAAAGTAATCTGTGAACATAAAGGCCTCTATTATCATCAGCTGGATTTATCATCACTGTTGAACTCACTGTACTTATTGACAGACTATTCATTTGATTTCATCATCTGATCTGCTAAAAAAAATGTCAAAAAGTAAAAGTCGTTTTGTAATTATTGCATTTATACGCTCTTGAGAAAAAAGGAAACATAAAATGATCAGTGTCATTCAGTGATTTTAGTGTTTTCTTTCAGGTTGATATGGTTCTCCTTAATGCATTTGTGTATAAACCTTTGATGTGGTTGTCATAAATTACTTGTAACTCCAAGAGGATAAGCTGTTCTCCAAATCATTAAATAAAGACTGAACAGAGGATGGGGATCAACACAATTGCAATATTCTCATTCAAACTGTATAGTAAACACATTTATGACAGAAACATGAATCTGACATACTTAAAGATGCAGCTTGCCATTTTGTTTGACAAAAAATTAAAGTGCTTCTAGACCTAACAATGATGTCATTCTAAAGGGTCAGTGAGAGGGTGTTCCTGAACTTTCCTGTGCATTCTATGCATCTTGTTTTACAATATTTGACAATTGAAAGGGCCTGCAATAAAACGCTTGAAACCGAAGAAAAAGACCCATACAATGCACAGATATATTTGGGAAACTCTTATTTTCTGATCATTGGAGAGTCCAGGAACATTTTATTTTGTAAACTGCACCTGCGATTTGAAGTTTTTGAACTTGTTTTACAGGAAATGTTGGCAAAATGTTTGTACATTTAATGATGGCATGAGCAACAGTTATAGTCAGCTATCTCTTCAGTCACTGAGTAAACCAGCTCCACTCTACATGACTTATTTTATAAACCATATATCTGGATATAATCTACTTTGATTTGGCATTTCCTTGTGGTAAGTGTGAAGAATATATATATATAATCACAGACGAACTTTCATCTATGTACATGGGCTATACATGTAAGTAATTTTTACAAACACAAGAAAGTACAATAAATATAGAAAGCATGTGTAATCAAACCAAATTGAAACTGTAAATGTGAGAATCAATGTCCTTCCTTCAGTATGGTTCATCCCATTAATTTAACTATTTATATCTCAGGTGTTCATCTCAATATACTTTAAGATATATATGCTATCAACAAATATAAATAAAATATAAAATATATACAAGGCCTCTTTAGCATTGGGGGTAACTTGAAATTAAATATTCAATCTTGCCTTTGAATTCCATAATTAACGTCCCACAAAAAGTAACTTGGCACGGCTATTTGATAAAAATAAATATCTATTATTAACCACATTTCTTTCACATTTGAAATAACACTCATTCTTGAAACATCTGATTCTTGTTAACAGGGACATTTTGGATTTCACAGCCTTGCCTCTGTGCACACATCCGTACACTTCTAACTGATATGACGCCCAGAGGATTGTGTGGACTTGAAATTTTTAGTGGTTCAGTAGTGATCACATAGATATGTATCATCATTTCACGACCAAATTAGAATTAATTAGTAGCACTCAGGTGGTGTGTATTTAATTCCAATCAACATGTTAGGCTGATTGATTAATGCTATATATTGAAGACTTGAGTTGGGTTATGTAAAACCTTTCCATAATTTGACTATGTCAACCTCAGTAAATTTGACTCAGGGCACCAGTGGAATATATGAATGTAATGGCTGGAAGTAGCATCTGTATCAGAGGAGTTATGACTTTTAAATTCAGCTGTATCCTGGATGTGTTTGTGACCAGGATATAAATAATTGAACAATGGTATAACATTGCAGCCAAGTAGCCAATAGATTATAAATGGACATGAACTTTACAAATGTAACTTTCCAAGTTATAAATGGGGTTTCTTTGAAATAAAGAATTGAGCGTCCAACTTTGGCCAGTAGTGGACCACTCCTCAACTTGTTTCTGATATAGTGGTGTGGTGTGAATGGGTGGATGTATGTCACCACACGCATGTTTATGCAGGTGGTGCATATTGGGTGACTGAAGGTGTCTATTTCTGTGAACTGATTATTAATGAAACATAATGGAATTTACTTGATGTTCAAATAGATCCTCTGTAAGGTTACATTTTTGTATTTCATTTGCTAAGAATAAAATCAGAACTGTACTGAAAATTAAAAAGCGCAGTGACTCCCCATTCCCCTATTATAAACACCAACTCTATGATAGTCTATGAACCCATCAGTAAGATAGTCGTTCACCCCTCAACCTGCTGGTTAATTCTTCTTGGCCAATAATATCACCCCGACCAGGATGGCCCCGAGAGCAATGACGGCTCCACCAATGAGGAAGGGCTTCAGGTTCTCTAGGGTGTCGGCACAGGTATCTGATGCCTCAGCTCCCTCCGAGCCCTCAGGCTGGTCTGTCCCCGTCTCCTCTGCTGGGGTCTCTGGCACAGCAGGGGGCGCTGGCTCAGCAGGGGCAGCAGTTGGAGCGGCATCAGGCTTGATTGGGGCTGCAGGCTCCTTCTTCTCTACCTTGGCGCTGGGCTTCGGGGCCCCACTCTTAGCTTTGGCTTCCATGGGACTGTTAAAGCTGGAGTGACTGAGTCAGGACGTGATGTCTGTCTCCAAGTAGGTGTGGCTAGAGACAGACAGAAAGAGAGGGAGAGAGAGAGACAGACAGACAGACAGATAGACAGACAGACAGGGAGAGAGGGAGCGAGAGAGAGAGAGAGAGAGAGAGAGAGAGAGAGAGAGAGACAAGAGGGAGATTTAGGTCATTTGATGTTTGCTATTCTCCTGTTTTCAAAACACATCAGTTCACGCATGAGAGGCCTTAGCCTTTCATTCTCGGTAGAAAATGTTAATACATTAAATGAAGAACGGCACGTTTGACCTTGAAATGGAGATTACATTTTCTGGAGAGTTCACTCACATGCGTTTTTAGTCATATGTTTTACTTCAGTTGAGTTTAGGCTGATTGCCAGAGTCACTGGTCTTATAATCCCATATATCCGGTGGAAATTCTCCATGGGATAGTGTATGTGTGACAGAGTGTTCCTCTCTGGCCATTGCTCTCTAAGATAGCAGCTCACAGTGCCACCATTACAAAGAGTCCACTGTCAGAGAGTTAGAGAGGAGTCATTCATTTCTGGACAGGACATTTTCTTATCCTAGCTCTTGTAAAACCATGGCATGAGTTTCAGAGGTCAGGGCTCACACTGTGTTAGCAAGAAAGACAGATATGCTCTACATCCCTGCAAAATGCCATGAGTCATATGCTCCATTAATGGGGGGCAGGGAGAGGGACAGAATAGAGGATAATAAGACAGAATTATCAAAAGCAAAGAGAGAGGGAGGAATAGAGGTGAAACAGAGGCACAATAATAAGGAAGAAGGACAAATGAAAAGATGCATCATGGTGTCCCAATAAGGATGCATGTGTTACGCATTCAAAGGGGAGGCTGCACAGGCCATACCACCACTCTGCATCATAATCCCCGTCCCCAACTCAAAATAACATCAAAATAGAAGCACCAATGCATGTGACATACCTTCTGTTTTTCTTCTTGTCGCTCCTTTTTGTTCTGCTTCGGTGAGCGCAAGGAGTGCAGAAATCCACAGACAGCAATTCCAGTTCTCAGTGGAAAAGGGCCTAGTCTGATTCTCAAGGAGACAGAATGGGGAAGAATCGAGTGATGGAGGACACTGGTGAGGGAGAGTGAGGAAGAGGGAGGGGGTAAGAGAGTCGGGATGTACCATTTTCTCTGCAAATGGAGGGGGTTGCAGCAAGGGTAGAGCTGGTATTTTCTGTATTAAATCTGAGCAATCAGGTAATCCACTTGAACCATATGCCGTAATGTGAAGTAAACATGGGCAGAGTGATACATATATGTCAATAATAGCATAACTGTTAGGAAGCAAGCACAAATGCAAAATCACATAATCCTTAAAGAAGTCATCTACCACAAGTGAACTGTCTTTGATGAGTGTGATGCTGCAAATCTACAACTGGCCCTTTCTCTGACCAGTGACACCCTACGGTTAACATCTGTTAGAGCACTGTGTATGCAGTGACAGCTGGCTGCATGCACATTCAAATAATACATAAAATAAATGAATGTATAATATACTTCAATTGGAATTTAAATAATGCAATGGTAAAAATCATATCAAGAAAAACATGGAAGAGTACTTTAGTTGGACCTGCAGACACATGTGTATGTATTTCTGTATTTGTTAGAATGGTGTGAAACCCTTACTTACTTACCCTTAGGTTTCTAAAACTGTTCAGATAGCTCCATTAAACAGAGTGTACAACAGGGGAATCAAATCCAATGTCAGTTCATTCTGAACCACGAGAGACGGCCTATGCTATTAGAAACCTCTAAAAAAATATTGATGGAAAAATTGGTTAATCAACTTTTATTTGTATGGAACAGGTCTGTCATCACATATTAACATGTCCAGTTAACAAAGCAGGAATTCACCCAGTTTAAGGAAATACAACACTAATTAAAGATAATGCCCTTCAGATAAGGCAATGTTATCAGGTCATAATAATTTATAAACAAAAGCTCTTTTGTCTCTGAAAGGAGGAGGACAGGAGCGTGCTTCTCTTGAGCTTAGTTGCATACAGGTTGAACAAGCTTCTGGATCAGCACAATATTTGGTCTTTCAATTATCTGTCTTTTATGCTGAGCATAACTCTCTGTATTCAGCCATAAATAGGTGAAGGCTATCACTTCCAATCTGTATCCAGATGACTAATGGCACAGGATTCTTGGAGCTCCACCAGTTATGATAGCTGTCTTTGGGTATATATTTTACTTTACTATCAATGCAAATTTTACTTGGACCAAATATACTGTACTTCCCATTAAGATATAAAAACAATGTTTAGGCTAAGCATGAACATCATTTGTATTCATGTTGTGTGCTCCCTGGTGTAATAAACAAAAACAGGACTGTACTGTCAACGGATTCAAATTGTTTTGGGGAAAATAAATGTTTATTTCGCATTTTTGTAATTTATTATAAGGGCCTGCAGGGCACCGCTGTGGCACACCCTTCTAATTAAAGTACATGAACCTCAGGAAATGACGCAGCCCCACGCCCAATCCCCTTTTTTGGAGACTCCCCGCTATTCACAAAGCCTGTCGCGCGCAATCCAGCCGCCTGGCCGTGGTTTTCCCAGATGGAGAGAAAGCGCAAAAACTTACGCAAACATCGCAGGTCAACCAGTCTAACGGGAGTTGTGGTAAACCAAAGGATGACGTAAACTACGCGATGTGCGCAACCATTTGTCGGGAGCTATTCCTGCTGCCGGAGATGGGAACGAGAATACCCTCTATGTTTCTTTTCCTATAAAAATGTGTAAAGGAGGGGTAGTCTATACGGCAACCAGTTTCTCCGGATATACCGCTGGCTACACAGGCTACCTGGTAGAGCTTCGGGAGTTACCCGGTTAGTGAATACGTTGATGGTAACACATTAGGGTAATGTAATACATAATTTGAAACTGACGTCTATGCGACGTGTTTGCAAGATGTTAGTACCTGTCAGGAATCGACTTCGATGCCTATGGAGTGAATGATTTGGCAAACTCGCTACTCATAGCCTATTGGCATGAAAAAAAACAAGCACGATCTAGTATCAGAGACGCATTGAAGCATGAAAAGAATGTGTGACTACCAAATCTTAGGAGCTGACTGGGTCCACTGGAACGTATCAAAATGACAGAGCCTCGTCGCTTCGTGGAATCGCCTGACCTGAATTCCTGAGTGTCAACCCACCAGTTAGGGAACTGCGTGTATTGGGGTACGTGTTGGTCAGTCTTTCATTGAAGAAGCACTCCTTTCGCTACGACACCGGCAGCAGCGCCTTGCTTCTGGTCGGCTCGGGGAGTGAACTGGGTGGATAGGCGGAGGATGGGAGAGCGAACAGAACCGTATCAGTGGGTCTCGGGAGGACACCGTCATAATACAGGTAAGCGAGCGAGCTGCCCTGTTTGGGGGTGGGGGGCGCTGCCAATTGACCGAATAGACAGGCCCTTGTCATTTGATTGAATGAACGATGACGAAGTCTTCCAGGGGTAGCGGGCACAGGTCACATAATCAAAACATCTGTGTAAAAACCCAAATTCATTTGCGTAAATGCAGAGTGCACATCTCACCACAGGTGTTTGTGCGTCTTGCATATCGCCACCTTCCTCTGATTATGAGAGAATAGAATTCCAGAACGTGACAGAAATGACATTGTAGCCTACCTCTAATATATTTTTAAGGATATTCTGTAGGAACGCAGCAGTGCTTACGCTATGCCCATGCAGAGAACAAAGGCACATTTTTGAAGTGTTACAATTCGTAGTAGCCTTTTCCGTCCAGGAATATAGCTGTGAAGTTGTTCTGTCAAGCTATCTGCTCTACAGAGGCTCACATACTGTACGCACGACAATGCCAACGCCCTTCCTCTGCCACCTAGTAGCCTGTATTTCTTACAGCTTAATTTAAACAAGCAAAGGGTCGTCCAAGATGTCTGCATCAGCGTCCTCGTTCATGTGGCTCATCCTCTGGATCCGAGGTACCGTGTGTGTGTGTGTGTGTGTGTGTGTGTGTGTGTGTGTGTGTGTGTATATATGTGTGTGTGAAGTGAGGGAATGGATCTCTACAGTTGCTGCCTGCAGTGGGGAGTGTGGCGGACACTCATCACTTACCTCCGTGATGTACATACTTAGTAGAGGGATTGGATATCCACTTTGGCTTGAAGAGAGAGCCGAGAAGGGTATGGGCATCAGCCATTTACACACTGAACCACATCAGTACTCACAAATCTCACAGATGTGGCAGTGTTTTTGAAAGCTGAGATGTACTCCTGATGTGCAACATTTCATAAGTGTTTATTTGGCTGTGTACATATAGGAGGCAGGCTAATGGAGCCTAATTGGCCATTTAAAACCCATTTACAAGAATGCATTATCTGTCCGTTAATGTTTCAATATTGATACCTGAAGGATAGATAGACAAGAGTTTAGGGAAGTTGTTGTAATAAGGATATAAAGCTTGAGGCTAGAGGATGACCTGTAAGTATAGTTAATGATGTGTTTGAAGTCACAATATTAGTATCTGCTTCACTTACATGCACAAGCAGACCAGTTGTGCACATTTACATTTTCATTAATACCTTATTATTATTTATTTATTTATTTATTTATTTATTAGAGATGGTGACGTGTATCTGCATACTTTTGAAGACCATCCAGTATCAGGGCTCAGAGTAATATGAAACACGAAGAATGGCAAAGCTGGCACAACTTGAAGAAAGAATCAGAGATTGCAAAAACTATTACAAGCATCCTTTGCTGTAAATGATGCTTATATATGTCACTATCACTATGTTATCTAACATATTGTGATGAACTGTATGTATGTGTGAAAGTTATATAGAAAGTATGTAACTGTGGGCTTTTTGTGATTGAGCTTGTGTATTGAACGTGTAGTGATATTTATCAAGTATGGTATAGTGATCATCCGAGCCAAAAAGACCAAACTTGTAGTAGTGGACTATGATGTGCAGTGACAGTTTAAATGGTTTTTGGATTTCTTTGCCAAAGGGCTAGGTGTAAATATTTCAGCATGCTTATAGCCACATGTGACATTCCCCAAGGAAAGCCCAATAACTATCTGGGCATTTTTTCGACCCCATAATTCACTGTGTCTTTTGTGGTCTGGGCATATGGATTACTAAGGGTTGGAGGAGTTGAAAGAGTATTTTTCCCCCCTAAATATTGAAATAGATTGAGTCAGCTTGTACTTCTCAGAGTGAGAACTGAACGTGGCAGATATATCCTTGCTGTGCAAGGCCAAGCAGACCAGTTGGTAAATCAAACTTACCAAGCCCAGTAGGGTGATACGATCTCTGCCCTTGTGAACAAGTCAGTGCAGCATTCTGTTCAGTTTCCCCTATTCTTGAGACATTTCCACATTACCTGAGATAAAACAGATCCAGTTGGGGTATCTCTGCTACCTTCTTTGGTCAGAGCCATGTTGCAGTAGAGTGGAAATGATCATGTAAACCACTCACCAAAGATTGACAAAGCTCTTCTCGTTTGAGAGTGTCCAGTGAACTAAGGTATTTTCTGGCAGCACCAGGCTTGTTAAGCCCTTCCCCCTTCAAATGGGGTTTCCAGGGAGTCAAGCTGGTGAAAAGAGAAGATGGGAGCTTTATCCTTTATGGTAGGTCATCTGCATATGTTTCTGTGTGAAGGTGAGTGATGAGGACATTTTTATAGTCTCATGTCCTTAGAGTTTTAGAGAAGGCAGCTAACCTGTCAAAGAGTGTCCACTGTTTGTTGTAGACGTTGGTAAAGGCATATAGCCTTTACATTTTAAAGGATCTAGAAATGGTGAAAACATTAGAGAAACAGAATTTCTTTAAGCCCAATTCTATCATCCAGTCTTAAGCAACAAGAAATGCCGAGCTGAATACTGTGACTGAGGAAAGTTCTCTATAAGACCTTTTTTTAGAAGCTGTTAATTATCTGATGTCCAAAAGAGGAATCTGTGGCCCAGCTCATTGCAATATCAGCGCTTAGCTGAACTGAGTGGCGAAATACTTTTGTCTCGAGGAATCATGTGGGGAGTGGCTCTGGGCTGTTCTCTCATAGTAATTTGGTTGTGTGGATCTTTCTAAACCACCATGACAAACAACGCAACCAAGTGAAATAAATGGCTGTATTGGATGAAAACAACCAAACAATCCTAGATTTATTATTTGAATTTAACCAGATAAAACCTCTGAGAATGAAAGAAATTTAAATGTACAAAGCAGTTCTTGTTCCCTTTTTTTTCTCTCAAACTTTAATGTCTGTATATAGTCACAAGACTATTGTGTAAGCAATGATTTGGGTCCAAGGTTATTAAACCTGTCAATCTACGGGCGTTTAGAGTCTCTATTTTGTCATCAGTAACTGAGATGGCCAGTTCCACCATTGTAATATCTAATCAGTTGTGAGTAAATTATTTATGACTTTGTCCCTTGAGGGGTGTAATGTGCCAATGGTTATGGTTAAGGCAAACAAAGGATCAATTTAAAACAAGCAATGAATAATTATGGCAATAATAGAAATAATGATAATAATAATGATAATTTAATAAAGTATACCTCAAACAAAAAAAACCGAATTAGACTGATAGTGTTTTAAAAGGTGTGTTTTAAAATGTACCAAGGCATTCCACCGCCAATCTTGACAATCTTGACTGCCATCTCTTGTTGCAGAGAGAAGGCAAAGATGACACGCTCCTCAGAGGAGTGAAGTGGTCGAGAGGGTGAATAGCGCTGAATTATGGCATTTAAATAGGCTGGTGCCCATCGAGTGGCTGTCCTATAGGCAAGAGTGAGGGACTTGAATTGAATTCTCACAGCTCCAGGGAGCCAGTGCAGGGTGACTAGCAGAGGAGTTCCATGTGTCCTCTGTGGCTGACCAAAGACCAAAGGGAGGTCACCCTTCCTTAGACAAGAGTAAAACTTTAGGTGGGAGTTGAATATGTACAGGTGTGAAACTTCTTAACTTTTGGAAATGTTATCGGACTGAATGCACAACAACGGGTTTAAAAAAGAAACCTCATTATGTGGATCAATCTTGTAGTGTAAAGGTCATTATCCCATCTTTCTTAGAGTAGTCACTTTACCCTTCACCGTGGAGATGAATATAAATGTTGTTTGAAGTAAGCTATTTGAAGTAGTTAGTTTGATTTTGAGGTTTGAAAAGGCAGTGGTCGGAGAGTGGTCGGAGAATGGTGGCTCTGTTGTGTACCGACTGCGGCTTTGTTCATTGACTATACTGTCTGTTTGCCCACTGAGTGGTTGTGAGTTTGGGCCTACATAATGATGAGCAGCGTTCAGTGCAGGGAGGAGAATGATGAGTGGTATCACAGCATGAACCTGTCTCCTCTCTCTTTACCCCCTCGTGCCTTACTGTGCTCATGTGCGCCTGAGCAATATCCTGCCGCTCGCTCTCCCTCGCTAACTGTTTGAGGTCAATGTCCCAGTTTATGTTGTCTAATCTTGTCTCTACCCAAACCAAAACCAGACCCGTTTTCTCTAGTGGAAGAATGTAAATAACTATTGATTTCCATATAAAGGTTCAGAGTTCCTCAAAAAAAGTTTGGCAAACTTCTGCTTCTGCTTTACACTTTCTTTGTGGAACGTTGGTGTTTCTGGTTTGGCTATCGAGAGTCCCTTTCGCCCGAGCGACGCAGTATCCTCATAGCATCTACTCTTAATCTGATCGCTTACAGTGTTGAACGAACATGGAATTGTTACAGACCTGAAGAGGACTTCAACTTTTCACCCAGTCTTCCCCCCCCTAAAACAGTGCCTCATGCCACTCCCTGCATCTGATGTGTTTCATTAGTGCTGTACTGGGACTCCTTCTCTCTTTTGATGTGTTTTTATCAGAGCTGTACTGGGACTCCTTCTCTCTTTTCATCTTCACCATTATGTCCTTCCTGATTGACTCTATTCTTCTTGTTCCTTGTGGCCCTTCTGTGCCGTCCTCCTCGTGGTGTGCTCTGTATGCGTTGCCCCATGTACTCCTGCTTGTGTCTGTTTTGTTTGTCTCCATCTTCCCTCTCTCTCTCCCTCTCCCTCTCCGTATCCCCTCTCCCTCTCCCTTTCCCTCTCTCTACCTTTCTCTCTCTCTCTCTCCCTCTCCCTCTCTGTATCCCCCACACCTCCGCTCTCATTCACTATTCATATGCTAGGAAGCCAGCTGCAGTGCACTGCATGTTAGTGCCTGTGAGCCAGCATAAGCTGTTGATGAGAAACCTGCTTTCTCTCTCTCTCTCTTTCCGTCTTTCTTTCTCTTTCTCTCCCTCTTCTCCCCCATCCATCTTTATCTAGCACATCCAGATTCAGGTTTTGGCTCAAGATTTCCCTCCTCCTTTTTTAGACGGAAGGCTGTGGGCCACTTACTCCCACACTCCCTCTGCCTCTCTCTCTCTCTCTCTCTCTCTCTCTCTCTCTCTCTCTCCCTCTGCCTCTCTCTCTCTCTCTCTCTCTCTCCCTCTGCCTCTCTCTCTCTCTCTCTCCCTCTGCCTCTCTCTCTCTCTCTCTCTCTCTCTCTCTCTTTCTTTCTTTCTCTCTTTCTCCCCTCCATCTTTTTTCTCCTGCTCTCTCTCTGTTTCTTGATCTCTTCCTCGCTCGCTCTGTCTTTCACTCCCACTCCCACCCACACAGTCCCTTTCACCTACTAGATGCACTCAAAGAGATGAAGTGTGTGTGTGTGTGTGTGTGTGTGTCCATGTGTGTGTGTGTGTGTGTGTGTGTGTGTCCATGTGTACGCTTGGCATGTTCATGTGATTGCATGAGACTGTGTGTATTGTGGTGATCTTTTGGCACTGTTTTTTCCCTTTTAAATCTTCCTTCCATGTGGTACAGAAGACAAGAAGCATATTTCTTTCAAAATTCATCATGATGTAATTACACACGTGTCTTTGTGTTTCAAAAATGGAACTCAATGGAACAATCGCAGTCAAGCCAACGCTCACGTGCCCCTATACAGACACACCCTCACCCATGCACACGCACTCACTCACTCACTCACTCACATGATCCCACTCCTTTGGGGTTTCCCCTCAAAGAGTTGGCTGTGACTCAGAATTGCAGACATCATGCAGTAAATGCCAGTTTGGGTCCGTCGAAAATTGCACAAGCAGATCCCCAAAGACTGTTCCTTAAGGAAACAGCATATGATGAAACTCTTGGTGCTAATGTCAGATCAAAAGGTGTCAGATGATCAAAGACCAGAAATGTGTGTGTCTGTGTGTGTGTGTGTGTGTGTGTGTGTGTGTGTGTCTTTATGTGTCTGTCTCTCTGTCTGTCTGTCTGTCTGTCTGTCTGTCTGTCTGTCTGTCTGTCTGTCTGTCTGTCTGTGTCTATCTATCTATCTATCTATCTATCTATCTATCTATCTATCTGTCTGTCTGTCTGTCTGTCTGTCTGTCTGTCTGTCTGTCTGTCTGTCTTCACAGTGACTTCATTTGAGCATTGCAAATGAGTAACTCTGTATTTATATAGTGATTTCCCCCTCATTAGAGCACTCTACAGGTTAATGCTATCTACCCATTCACACATGATGGCGGAGGCTACTATGCATGGCGTCAATCTGTACATCGGGAGCGGTTATCTGAACAACTTCTGATCATCTTATATTTATTGCATCTTAAAATCAGTTTGTGTCTGAGGTGTGTAAATTATTCCTCATCCTGCAAAGTGTTAAGTAAAGTCATACTATTCTATTTTCATGTAGTGTTTTCTATTTTTTGAGAGTGTTTTTCCATTGGATTGTTGATTCAGATGGACTCCTGTAGTGCAGCTGTTAGGTGATAACATAACACGAGCCCAAATAGTGTTCCTTTCAGAGGAGTGTGTATTTTCAGCTCCACCCTATGTTTGCATAGCTTTTTGGTTAGGTGGTTGCTGGCTTCAAGTGCTCAATTGTTTGTGTTTAAGGTGTCTGAAAGATGGAGGAGATTAGGAGAGCGGGAGAGAGAGAGAGAGAAAGAGAGAAAGAGAGGGAGAGAGAGAGAGAAGGAGAGCAATTGCGAAATGAAAAGAAGTGAGAGGACAGGAGGAGGGGTTGCTTTTTGACTTAACATATTTAGAACATTACTACTGTGACCCAGTTACACATCAGGCTGCTGCAATGAAAAGCTGCAGTGATGTCGAATGACTTCAGTCTTTCTTCAACACCGGGTGCCAACGCAGCTCACCTCACTGTATTTTAAAGACATATACACAGTTTACAAAACTCATTTACATCCAAACCTGGACTGAAACAGTGGCATTACTGGACAGCTTAGTGGCCTTTAAATGACATTATCCCTGCGTCAGAATACACAGTATGGGATGTCAATCCCATGAGTGTTCCATTAGTTTGTTCCACGGTTTCGGCTGTGGCATACTCAGCTTGGCAAAGGCAACCCTGTGTTTGGTGGAGACGGGCACATTTAGATTGGTGCCATTCCTGTGGTACAGTAATAATAGGATTCCTAAGTGTGGGATTTGGGAAAATCTGTAAACCTATAGGGATTACTGTGTGTGTTGTCCAAGCAGAAACTGCTACTTTGCTGGAATACCAGCCAGGGCCTCCGCGTGGAATCAACTGGGATTTGTGAAGCCGTGGACCTCCAGTGCTTGATTGCATCTCCCTAGTCATAAGCCAAAGGCGGGGAAAGTGTTAGAAAGTGTTAGTAAGAGATAAGAGTTGGAGAAATGCCCCTTAGCAGGATATTTGGATGACTAACAGGAAACTCAGCCCTCAAGAGCCATGCCAGCTCACCAAGCTTTCAGGAGTGTCTTAGAAGTCAAGTCATGTCAGTTCACAGCGTAGTGGCTCTGTATGTGCTGTGCGTGCCAAGACCAGTCAGACACATTCCATACATGTCATGTGTCATTCAGCTGTTCTAATTTGGGCCTGTCTCACCTTGTTCACCCGCATGTTCAGCCGCATGTTCACCAGCGCTTGTGCACACCCTTTGCCCAGGAGCACTGCTGTCTCTTTCCTGCTTGTTTCCCATCTCTCTGTCTCTTCGTTTTAATCTCTTTAGTTTTCTGTCTTTCATGCACAGGCTCACAAATAAAGACACGCACACACACACACGCACACGCACACACACACACACACACACACACACACACACACACGCACACGCACACGCACGCACACGCACACGCACACACACACACACACACACACACACACACACACACACACACACACACACCCACACACACACTCATGCAAGCACAGTCACATTTTTCCACCCTCACCTACAAAAGGAAAATGTGTACTGTCCAGACCACCAACCCCCCACACCCGTTCTACTGTCTCTTCTCTAGTCTAACCTGACTGGTTAGCAACGGGCGCTTAGGGGGCAAGTCTTTGGAATAGAGATGGCAGATATAGAATGCTCCATGCGGCTGGAATGCGATGAAAGCGTCGGCGTCGCTTCATGGAATCTCTCTTTCAAACTGGTTCTGTTCCATTTTGTCCTGGCTTCTTTGCATCCTCTTCTGCTCCAGGGCTCTGCTCAGTCCCGCTCTGCTGCCGGTGATTAGTGGCTTCCCAGAATCCTTTGCGTGGCAAGGTGACATGTTTCAAGAGGAGCTGCTGGGCGTGTAATGGATGGGATGTGGAGTGTCCTTAAGGACACTAGTGTTTGTCCCTGGCTTTTGTATTTAGTGTCAGCTCAGTCATTTAGTTTAGTTTCAGTCTGTCAGCTGATTAGCTACCACCTCTCCTGGCACATGTCCCTGAAACTCTTGACAAACTCTTGGTGTGTGAAATATATATATTATATATAAATATATAAATATAACTTTTTAAGATTCATGTAACAAACATGCCATGCCTTGCTCCACAGCAAGTCACAAAATCTGATTTAATATTCATACCACAATTTGTTTTCATCCAATTCAAATTAACCCATTGTACAATCATAGCGGAGATATGAATACATCTCTAAAAGGGACAAGTTCTGTGTTCAAACCTTTAAACAACATGGGGCTTACAAGTTTTTTTTTTATTGAACATGACTAAATGGTTGGGGCATTACTCAGTACACCTCCTTTAGTGGAAATGTATTGGGCTGAGTTTCCCTAAATGCAGCTTGGAGAGCGGTAGGGAGGTGTTTCTTAAACACTAAAAGATCATTGCTCCATATATTCAGAGTCAATATATCAATGGTGAAGTTTATATTAAGGTGGCACATGAACATTCCTTTTGTGTCAGTGCATATTGCATCTAACAACTTAAAGTAACAGCATGCAACAATTATACTTCAGGAGTAGGGTTAGGATAAGCAGTTTTACCTTAAAATAACAGCTTGAAAAATATTGGGGCGTTACAATGACTTTTAATATGGAGAATTGCCTCCGTGCCATTGGTATACCAGGGTCCATAGGCTTATAACTGCTAAATGTAAGATTGCCTGACGCCGCCCGGCTTTCTACTCTCTGCCGAACTAGTAAGTAGCTTATTTGCCGTCTTGCTCTTTCTTGTGTTGCACTTGCTTGATGTTTGAGTGTGTTAGGACAGTTGTTGAGTAACTAGTTTGTCATAATGTCAAAGTCAGCACATTTAAAGAGATTTCGTTAGTTTTACCCGCTAGCATATCGTTAGCGAATAGCAATTGATCTGGAATGCTTCTTAAAGGCATCCATTCTATTCATTCTTCCATCAGGACCACTTATACTACAAATCAGGTTAGTTTCAATGATAACTCCCTTTTACAGTAAGTCTCTCACTTGTATTGCTGCTGTTCATGAACGAAGGTATCATAATCATTGTTGAAATGGCTTGCCTATTGGTCTGACAGAGAGGCAATAAAAGCAAACCAAACCAAATGATCCATATGATATACTTTTCCTTATCTGTTGGTGCCTAACCAGTGAAGCAGAAAAGGGATGGTCTGGGTAGTCATGTCACTAACGGAAATGTCTCAGGCAACCGTTAGTTGGAGAACCAACAGCGAGCCTCTTCCAGCAAACAGACTCTGGGTGCTCTGAATGGGAATGTTTTTCTGCATCAATAGCACACAGGCCAGCGGTGTCAGATCCACGGGGAAGACTAGGGCCACCTCTAAAGCTTTGTGTTAAGTACTTCATTTTCAACTCCACGATCCACTAACACTCTGTGGCATCTAAATCTAATCTAATTTCAGAGGGAAGCTGATTTATTCCAAATTGAAAATTTTGCCTTGGTTAAGAGCACTGTAGAGAACATACAAAATTGAAATATCTGTTGATGAGAACATAAAAAAATAGCCAATCTAAAAACCTCAAAATTATCTGTTAGAATACCCCTCCCCCTTGCTGTAGTCAAGTCAAGCGGTTTCACCCACTTATTAACAGTTCTACTATATGTTTTGTTTTGTTTGTATTTACAATATTTGTACACGTACATATTGTATGCAACGCTTCATAGCACCAAGCCGCTGGGACATTTTTAAAGATGGTGTCGTCATGTTTTTCCGTGGACTGGAGCTTGCAGCCATGGCAACTCATAGTTCTCCCGTAATGGTTGGTGCCAAACCCCAGGTCTCCTACTCCGGGGACTAATGAAGCTCTAGGTCCCCGCTAAGGGCTGATGGTCTGTGTCGTCATCACGTCTCTGCTGCACCATCCTCATCATCACAATCCTCTACTCTTGTCTGTCACTGGGATTGTTGACAGTTGTCTTCATTTCTTTCCCTTTCTCACACACACACACACACACACACACACACACACACACACACACACACACACACACACACACACACAGCCACGAAGCACAAAGTCACACACAGAGATAGGCATATGCACAAACACAAACTCACCCACCCACATGCACACACACACACCCTGTCCGTCACTCACTCTCTATCTTCCTCCATTTACCCTTCCCTGTGCTTCTCTTGCTCGCTTGACAAACACCCACGCCCATGGCTGTGGATGCTGTGAAGACAGTCTTTCTGTACCCCCTCTTTATCCTAGCACTCCCAGCTTTTCATTGGTGTCTTCTATAATGAGGTGTTGTTTCAAAAGCCCAGGAACAAGACCGGTATGTATTCTTGCTTGTGATTTTTGATTTATTTATTTATTTTTTTTTGTGTTCGTTGTGTTTTGAGCAATCTGCGTTTAACACACATCTTGCAGCTTCTTATTTGACATCTCTTTTTTTTTCTTGTGTTTATCCATCTGTCAGTCTGTCTGTCTGTTCTCCTCGAAGTCCTTGCGCTCAGAGTGAAACTGTCCCTGTGGCTCCTGCGTCATTGGACTGTAACTGCCATTATGCTGGGTCTGTTGCCTCCTTGCTCAGACCCTACGGTGTTTGTCTTTGTGTTCGGCAGAAAGTACACACATGCATATGGGCACTGCTGGCAAATTGGCAAACCGTTACTAATCCATCTGTGGCCAATGTGTTTGTGATGTGTTTTTTTTCTTCTTCTGATAATGCTTTCAACAAACCAATGCCTTCCCTGATGCGTCCCTTTCAATAATGTGTGCCAAAAAGAAAAAGTAAAAGAGAAGGAAATTGCCCCTTTGTCCCCAAAACCTGTGTTCATGTTGATTTACCTTGTGCAGTAAGTGGAATGAGGATTGGAAGCAGAAGTCACACATTTGTATGGCTTCTTTTTTTTCCCAATGTGCTTGCTTGTGATCCTTGTTTCTATTCTTTGTATATGGCCGTGATCATGTAGTGAATGGTGCAGATCGTAATGACATACAGTAAAAGCAGTAAAATGAGAAAAGCATGATTGATTCTCAATTAAAGAGTGTTGTGTCTGCCTCAATGTGTGTCTGAACACAGAGGCTGTTTATTCTTGTGCATAGGTTAATGGTTTTGGCTACCTGTTCAACTTCTGCTAGTTGCTAGACTCCATCTGGAATGTTTTGGTATGTTTTATATAGTCTTTATATGATCCTATGATGGCAGATTGTCTGTTGATGATCACAATAGTTAATAAAGTCAAGTTAATAAAGTCAATAATGACTTGCGTCTCACTGTCATCTATGTGCCAACAAATGCAAAGTACATTTTTTACCAAAGAAAGTTTTAAAATCTGACTAGAATCCCATGGCTTGGCTGGCAGCAGGCTCATTCTAAGTGGGCCAACTCTGACAAGCCTTCCTGGATGTAAACAGCTTTGGGCAAAACTTTATTCTCTGCATAAATTCGGTAGTACATTTGGCCGTTCCAATATGAAGAGGGGTACCACATTTCTCCCATGTGAAACAGGTAGGCCTTTAAAGGACAAACATCACAGGAACGCCCTTGTTTACTGTTTCCTCCATGTCAGGTTTGGCAGACCGTCTTCCCATTTTTACAGCCTTCTTCCTCAGGCTATTGTGTTGTCATAGCTGACATCCTTGTTATTTAATATCAACCAACGGCTGGTGTGCTTTTGTTGAGCCAGGAAGTAGGTTTATTGGAAGTGTTGCAGGCGCTCTCTCAGTATAGTGTCATGCTCTCAGGCCAAAGCTGCCCATATTCTTGACTGTCAGGTCAAGGCCATCACATCTCAATCTTTGTAGAACGGTGATGGACACACCACTACATTTACCATCATTAATTAGTTTGTACTTGTACTTTGTACTTTGTACTTTTGATCAGTTGTCAGTTACAAATGTATGCCCAACACGGAAGCCTATTCCATTATAATGTTCCCGGAATAAGAACAAAATTATGAAAGAACCAACCAAGAAATAAGCATTGCTTTTCAGAAAATGTTGTGCACTGCTCCACAAATTAGGCTTGGAGTGAACAAGGCCCCTTTAAGTTCTCACGTCTCAGAAGTGTGCATTATACTGCCGCGCACACACAAAAGCCTCAATGACTCGAGCCACTGATTGAGCAAGTGTCTGTCTGTCTCTCGGTCCCCCTCTGTTTCGCTCTCTTTCTCTCAGACCCCTGAGCACCAGCTCCTCCCTCCCCCTCCCTATATCTTTCTGTCACTCCCCCTATTTAGCTTTCTGGGCAGAAGCCTGAAAGAGTTGTAAAAATGTCCCGGGCAGAAGCAGTGTTTTTCCCTGCTGTCTGGGCCTTGCTGTCTGGGTTTCTATGCAGGGGAAGGGACACAAGCTGTGTTGACTGAGGCGGAGGAAGACATACTTGGATGTCTGGTTTGAGGAAGTCTGCTGGATTAGGCAAGCAGTTCAATGGTAAACCAGGCCCAGTCATGAACAAAACTGAGCTTGGAACAATGTGGTTTTGTCTGCCAAAGTGTTTTTGTGTGCATCTTTGTGTGTGTGTGTGTGTGTGTGTGTGTGTGTGTGTGCGTCTTTGTGTGTGTGCGTCTTTGTGTGTGTGTGTGTGGTGTGTGTGTGGTGTGTGTGTGAGTGCCTGTGTGTGTGCCTGTGTGTGTGCCTGTGTGTGTGCCTGTGTGTGTGTGTGTGTGTGTGTGTGTGTGTGTGTGTGTGTGTGTGTGTTTACCCTTGAATGGATTACTAGCACATTTCTAGAAGTTTAAACTCTGTGCAAACACAATACAAGACTATATGTGTGGTGGAGGGTCGACCTGAACAGAGTCTTTTGTATAGCGCGTGCCCGTGACCAATCATCAGTGAATCAATGGTGTGTATTTTTTGTGTTTCAGGGCAGTGATGCCGGGCATGGTGTTGTTTCGGCGCCGCTGGTCAGTAGGCAGTGATGACCTGGTGTTGCCGGCACTCTTTCTCTTTCTACTGCACTCCATATGGTGAGTTAGTGTGTGTGTGTGTGTGTGTGTGTGTGTGTGTGTGTGTGTGTGTGTGTGTGCATGTGTGTGTGTGTGTGTGCATGTGTGTGTTAGGGTTGCCTGCATAAAAAGAACTTGTGGTCTCTTTGTCATTTTGTCTGCTGCAAAGCCACATTATTGCATTAGAAGGCAGAGACCACCCACTCTTTTTCTCTCCTTTTTTCCTCTTCAAGTTTCCATGCATTACGCTCTCTATTTGTGCCTAGTCAGACTGCCTATAGGCTAAGTGATGTGTGCACATGTGCTCAGTCAGTAGGCACTAACCCTAACCCTTTCACTGTTTGCTGCCAGTACACACCAGCATCACGTGGCTCCCATCATCATGTTTACACTGAATGCCCGCAGCTACGTGTTATTGTTTTTAACGTGGCTTATCAAATTAACATCCATTCATTTGCAATATGCAATCTTTCTCACTGTTAACATTTTTGTCTCACTGCTTTTAAACAGAGTGCTGTATGCTGTGTGTATGTTGCCTCATAGGCCCTCTGTAAGCTCTGAGTGATGTGTGTGTGTGCTATTGTGCTTTGTGCGCTGATTCTCTTTGTGTTCCCCGTGAGCAGGCTGGTGGTCCTGCTGGTGGTGCTGTTCGGCCTGCCCTACGGCTCCGACCAGTCCTGCTCCATCACGCTGGTGGACCATGGCTGCGGCTACCTGGGCATCCTGGTCAGTTGCCTGATCTGCGAGAGCGCCATCATGTGGCTGAGCATGAGGGGCAGCATCCTCTACACGCAGCCCCGCGATGCTGTGCAGTACGTGCTTTACATACGACTGGGTAAGAGGCACACACACACACACACACACACACACACACACACAAACACACACACACACACATATGCACGCTCATGTAGAAAAATGAAACATACACACACACACACACACACACACACATGTATGCTCATGCACATCAAATAAACACATAAACACACACACACATGCATGCGCGGAAATGAAAAACACACACACCCACACAGACAGAGAGAGTCACACACACACACACACGTATGCTCATGCACAAAAATGAAACACACACACACACACACACCCACACAGACAGAGAGACACACGAACACACACACACACACAGACATATTCAGGTGATTTGATTTCCCTCTCTTTGATCTCTGTTTCTCCCCTCTAGCCATTCTGCTGGTGGAGCTGGTGTACGCGGTGGTGGGCATCGCATGGCTGGTGCAGTACTATCAACCCTGCTCAGATGTCACCGCCAAGAATCTCACCCTGGGTACGCCAGCCGTCCAGAGAGCGAGTGTGGAATTGGGAGGAAGTGAAAGAGAGTAGGAGGCAGGCAGCAGGAGAATGTTAAAGAGAAGGAATAAGACAACAGGTAGAATGAGCCAGTGTGGGGGTCTCACCCCGGAGGGCAGGAGGGCCATGCAGCGTTTCAGTAAATATAAAATAAAAAATATAATATAAAAATGGGATATAACTGGAGATGAGCCGGAGGAATTAACAACAATGGCGTGCCTACTTTCTCTTCAGAGTCCCTCTCTGCTCAAGGTCTGGTTTGTGGGCAGTAGTCTTTTTAAGACTGTAGCAATTTAACACTTTAACGAGAGAAAAAAGGAGCTTCCCCCATCTGGTCTTGTTATTTCCACGGAGGTTCAGATGTCAGTGTCTTTGCCTTTCCTCTCCGCAGGAATTGTAGCCTGCAACTGGCTGGTGATCTTCAGCGTGTGCTTCACCCTCATGTGTACCTTTGACCCCACGGGGCGCACTTTTGTTAAACTGAAAGCCACTCGGCGCCGGCAGCGCAACCTGACCACATATACACTGAGGTACCTTCACTTCACGCCGCCTCGGCCATTAACGTTTATTGCCTTGTGTGGGGTTGTGCAATGACACAGTTATGTTCTTTCTTTTTTTTATGGCAGAGCAATGATTAATCCAGTATGAAGTGGGGTTGTGGCTATTGATGTGTGCACTGAGATAATCTGGCTTAAAGTGGCAATGTATCTGTGGTCTATGTCTCACGCTCTCTCTCTCTCTCTCTATGTCTCGCGCTCTCTCTTTCTCTCTATGTCTCTCTCTCTTTCTCTCTATGTCTCTCTGTCTCTCTCTCTCTCTCCCTCTCTCTCTCTCTCTTCTTCAGACATAGGCTGGAGGAGGGCCAGGCCAGTAGCTGGAGCAGGAGACTCAAGTTTATCATGTGCTGCACCAGGGCCCAGGACACTCAGTCTGTATGTCACCAACCTGCACTCACAAACACAGTATACCAGCATGGTAGAAACACACAGGCTGCTGTCAATACACACTGAGCAAAAGATAGTGGACTTGTTAGCCTTAGTTATATTTGGCCTCAATTCTGCATTTTGGCATTTTAAGACAATTTAGTTCTGTTTTAATGTTGTGTGTCTTTCACTGGACATTGCTACAAGACTTGAATGTGTTTGCATTCTGTAGGTGGTTCTAGACTTGAATGTGCATGCATTATGTAGCGGGTTCAAGACATGAATGTGTTTGCATTCTGTAGCTGGTTCAAGACCTGAATGTGTTTGCATTCTGTAGCTGGTTCAAGACTTGAATGTGCTTCTGTAGCTGGTTCTGTTTTGTATATGTAGTAGAAAAAGCACAAGCACAAAATAAAAATCACAAAATGAAAGCACAAGTGCATATTCCCTCTCACATATGCCTCCACCCCCAACCAATGGCGGCTCTCTCCTCTGCACAGGATGCCTACTCGGAGGTGGCCAGCCTGTTCGCCGAGTTCTTCAGAGACCTGGACATCGTGCCCAGTGACATCATTGCTGGACTAGTGCTCCTCAGACAGCGGCAAAGGTCCAAGCGCTCGTCCATCTTGGACCAGGTACGAGAGGGAGTGGGATGAGGGTCAAGCAGGGTGAGGTGGAGAGGGGGTTGATGGCAGATTAGCCGTAAGCGAGTGATTTCAGGCTGGGGCAAGCAGAGTGACACTCTGGATAGGTGTGAAATTAGGCCTGTTCATTTACCCGCTCATTTCCTATTGATGAATCATTGTTGTGCCTTCCATTAGCCGCTTGATTCATTTATTGAAGGAAAGAAGGACAGAAAGTGAGATGGAGTGAGGGAGGGAGGGAAGGAGGGAGGGAGGGAAGGAGGGATAGCGGATATGGGACTAGAATGGTGACCTTGTCAGGATGTCAGTGTACATAACGTTCATACAATAATGGGTGTTATCTTTCCTCCGTAGGCAAACAACGACATTATCGCCTTCTTATCCGGAATGCCTGTAACTCGCAACACAAAATACCTGGACCTTAAAAACTCTGTGAGTATGGTGTCTGTGTGTGTGTGTGTGTCTGCGTGTGTCTGCGTGTGAGTATTTGTCTGTTGACATTCATGGCTATGCATACATATAAATGTTTTGACAATGTCAAAGCAATTTATCCTATCTAGCTATTGATTTGTATGTGCACACTTGTGTGTGTGCGTGTGTGTGTCTGCGTGCGAGTGTGTGCATTAACGTGCCTCCTCTCTCTCTCTCTGTCCAGGTTGAGATGAGTATGTATAAGGAGGTGTGCTACTACATGCTGTTTGCCCTGGCGGCGTACGGCTGGCCCATGTATCTGCTGAGGAAGCCTGCCTGTGGGCTGTGCAGGCTGGCCAGCTCCTGCTCGTGAGTCATACTTCCGCGCCGCACCGCACCGCACCGCACCGCACCGCACCGCACCGCACCACACTCAATTAGACACTCCGGCTCCCCGATTCACAAAAGCTCTCCACGCGCGGCTAATCTCACCTCCACACTCCTGCCTGCGCTAAGAGCCGGAGATTCTGCTATTATCCCACAATTGGATTTTAGGAGGAATATCTATCAGTAAATTGGGGCGCGTTACACCCTTTGTTTTCTCCTCCCACATCTCTAATTTCCTGTGTTCTTCCTTCAAATCTGTTTCTATCGCTCACTCTCTTCTTGCTTTCTAACTCTTTCTCCTGTCTTTTCTTTCTCTCTAACTCTCTCTCCTGTCTTTTCTTTTCTTTCTCTCTAACTCTCTCTCCTGTCTTTTCTTTTCTTTCTCTCTAACTCTCTCTCCTGTCTTTTCTTCCCCTGGGCAGATGCACATCAGGGTCGAGCTCTCGTATGACCCACGCCGTGACGGTGGAGGAGGATAACTGCTGTGGCTGTAATGTCCTAGCTATCCGGCGCTCCTTTCTGGACCAAGACCTTAAGCAGGTCCAGATCGTCTACACGTCTTGCCATGATGCGGTAAGTGGGAACCCTGGATCGAGGCGTGGGGACTGGGGAGGAAAGCAGAACTGCAGACACTCCGGTATGGAGAGCAGAGATCACTCCTCGCTTTGCACCAGGCCCCGCACAGTGCCTGGGTTGAAGTGTGGTACTCGTATGGTTGAAATACAATGAAGGAATTGGGTCTCTTGGAAACCTTTTCCCAACTGCTAAAAGTTCTGATGTTTTTTTGAATTGATAACTCTGATGAATTACTCAGTTGGGGAAAAAAGAATGAGTCCATTACTCCACTGCTGAAAATGGATATGAGACTTAAATGAATATGACACCAGATTTATTCCGTTAGTCAGTCGTGTAATGCGCGTCATTGTGTGCTCCCAGGTGTATGAGACTCCATTTTTCGTAGCAGTCGACCATGGGAAGAAGAAAGTCGTCATCAGTATTCGAGGAACTCTATCCCTTAAAGTGAGTAAGAGGGTCAGCCACCCATATTCCATACTAACATTCCCACTGGGCAGTCGGCACTGCTTAGTGCCATACCAACTCTATCTGACCATCTCCTGTCACTCAACACCTACTCCCTCTCTCCCTCTCTCCTTTCTGCTTCCCACCCCCTTGCCCTATCTCTCTTTCCCCCTCCCTCTGTCTCTATTTTCCCATTATTATGTTGCCCATCAATGCCCCACTTTCTCTCTCTTTCCCCTCTGTTCCCTCTCTCCCCCCCCTCTCCGTGTGCCTGTCCTCCTTTCCTGTTCCTGCAGGATGCTCTGACGGATCTCACAGGGGACTCGGAGCGCTTGCCTGTCGAGGAGCAGCATGGCACCTGGCTTGGGCACAAGGTGAGACACACACACACACACACACACACACACGCACATACACACTCACACACATAGATACACATTCACTCACTCGCTCGCACACACACAGATACACAGTCATACACACAGATACACACTCACACACACAGATACTCACTTGCTCGCACACACTTACACACAGACTCACTTGCACACACTCACACGCACATATACACACTCACTTTCTTGCACACACACACACACACACACACACACACACACGTACTTGCTGGTATGCAGAATATTTGCACTCACAACCACATACAGGCAAGGCTATAGGACACTCACTCTTTCTCTCACTCACTCTCTCTCTCTTCCCTTACTTTTTTTCTTCCTTCTCTCTCTTTCTCTTCGTACACAAACACAAACATTCCTTTTTAGCTCTTGAAAGTACAGAGTGAACTCCACACAGGGGCTATGTAACTTGACATTCTTCCTGTCTGTTGGGCTTCCTCAGGGCATGGTTTACTCAGCAGAGTACATCAAGAAGAAACTGGAGCAGGAGATGATACTGTCCCAGGCCTTCGGGAGAGATCTGGTAAAAGATAGTGTGTGTGTGTGTGTGTGTGTGTGTGTGTGTGTGTGTGAGTGTGTGTGAGTGAGAAAAAGGGATGATGAAATTTGAGTCTACTTAGCAAGCAAATATTTATATGTAGCATATATTTATTGATTTACCTCTCTCTGCTCTCATCATTGATGTGTGTGTGTGTGTGTGTGTGAGTGAGAAAAAGTGATGATGAAATTTGAGTCTACTTAGCAAGCAGATGTTAATATGTAGCATAAATGTATTGATTTACCTCTCTCTGTGCGTGTGCGTGTGCGTGTGCGTGTGTGTCTCTGTGTCTGTGTCTGTGTGTGTGTGTGTGTGTGTGTGTGTGTGTGTGTGTGTGTGTGTGTGTGTGTGTGTGTGTGTGTGTGTGTGTGTGTGTGTTGGACTTCACAGAGCAAAGGCACAATGCATTACGGCCTGGTGATCGTGGGCCACTCGCTGGGCGCAGGCACTGCAGCTATCCTGTCCTTCCTGCTGCGGCCCCAGTACCCGTCCCTGCACTGCTACGCCTACTCCCCCCCAGGTGGCCTCCTCAGGTGAGCAGCCCGGGCCACGGCCTCTGAACATGGCCTCTGAACATGGCCTTAGGATGCATCCATCCACCCTGCATAGCTCAACTGGGGGGGGAGAGGATTGAATGAAATTTGGACTGGTTTCCTGGAGAGCGATGGAGAAACGTCTGGGGCTATGTTTAGCGACTAGAGTGGAGGATGTCCAGGCAAAATATATTTGAGGTCTGGGCTTAGCGCAAATCCTGTCTGGCAGGACAAAAAAAGGCTCCTTTAATCTCCGAGATGGGCAAACATTTGGATTTAGCAGCTGTTTACACAATGAGAGATTGTGGGTATGAGCAAGAGTGACGAATATTGCAGGTGAACAGGGAGAGTTGTCGGTTGGATGGGGGATAGTTACTCTACTCAAATAATCTCCAGCAGATTGACTCTCCTGAATTAACTCCCTGAACCCGTTCACCCTAATCCCTCTATCCGTGGAGCTGCCTCTGCAAGGTAAATCAGGCTGTAGCCACACGCATTGTGGCAGAGGAGGGTGCATAATATATAGAAGCACTGCACAGAAGCCATGATTAAGCCCAGATTGGGTAATACTGTGTGTCTGAGTCAGAAGGCCCTTAGGCTGTTGGTTTTAATTCATAGTAGCAACGAGGCACGCTCCACTTTTAATTCTGCACTTAAATTAGGGCACAGGCTCCATGAGCCTCTTCTCAAGGACCCCTTCGGATGTAGGCTGGCACGTTATCAGTCGGCTGACAATAGCCCCAGCTCTAAAGAGCCTCTGGATGATTATATACCCATGAAGCTAACCAAACATCGTGCCAGACTATCACCTACTTAGTACTGTATGACTTCACAGTGTGTATATGTATATATGTGTGTGAGACCCCCGTGGCGATTAGGAGAAATGTACAAAATAGCGCTCATGCACACGGCCACATACTCTTCCTAGGAGGCCGTTTAAATCACGCATTTCATATGTCAAACGCTGTTGGTTTTGGTTTCAGTCCTGCATTTCCAGACGTCTGGCTGGAGTTTAGCGCAGCGTGTGTTTACAGAACGAGGCACTCCGCTGCGTTTGTTTACATTAGCAGTACATAATAGCACGGATCATACAAATCCCCTCAGCGGCTGTGTGCTAGTGTGTTTAGGTCTACTGTGTGTGAAAATGCTACTGCTGTAATTGCAGCGGTTCCCCACCTGCCTGCTACATGCTTATTGTGCTGTTTATTTCTCTGTCTCAGTGAGGATGCCATGGAGTACTCTAAGGAGTTTTGCACCTCAGTGGTATTGGGAAAGGATCTGGTTCCAAGGTGAGATGTCCCCTCTGTCTGTCCACCCATTGTCCCTGTCCCTACTTTCATCTTGGTCTGTGCACGTGGGAATGAGCATGTTTTGTGGTGTCGTAGCGAAACGCACACGCTACTTGAAAACATCTTGTCTTGTTTCTTGGTTTTCTCAGGATTGGCCTCTTCCAGCTAGAAGGGTTCCGTCGTCACCTTCTGGAAGTCTTACAAAAGAGCGACAAGCCAAAGGTGAGCTGGACATGGAAACTGTGCTGTTCCCTGGGTTCCCACTGTGATTGGACACAGGCAGTGTGTTTGTGTTCATGTGCTGTAGCACTGGAGAGGACTGGCTAGCCTGAGCCAGTGGTGCAGTTACTGCTGCCAGCCCATCACCTCCTCTCCTCTCCTCTCCTCTCTTCTCTTCACTCTCCTCTCCTATCTCCTCCTCTCCTCTTCTCTCCTCTCTTATATCCTCCTCTCCTTTCCTCTCCTCACTCTTCTCTCCTCACTCTCCTCTCCTCTCCTCCCCTCTCCTCTCTTCTCCTCTCCTCTCCTCTCCTCTCCTCTCCTCTCCTCTCCTCTCCTCTCTTCACTCTCCTCTCCTCTCCTCTTCTCTCCTCTCCTCTCCTCTCCTCTCCTCTCCTCTCCTCTCCTTTCCTCTCCTCACTCTTCTCTCCTCACTCTCCTCTCCTATCTCCTCCTCTCCTCTCCTCTCCTCTCCTCTCTCCTCCTCTCCTCTTGTCTCTTCACTCTCGCGCTGCTTTCTGTTTTATTTACACTACACCACAGATCATTTTTTGTTGTTGAGTTATTTCTGTGATTATTATTATTATGGCATCAACACTGTTAACCATCTTTTATTATAGAGTGCTGTCACTCCACATGAGTATGTTTCTCTGACTGCCATACCACCGAGCCTGTCTCTTTGGCGTTGCGGTCAGTGTACAGGTTTAGCACCCTGTAGACCCGGAGTCAAGTCCTGGTGGGGTGACTACTCTCTCCCCATAGCTACATATACTGGTTCTGATATAAAATTAAATCAATGACTCCTCATTTGAACTGAGTACATAGTAGTTGAACTGTATACCTTTGTCAATGTGTTAGGGGTCTTTTCCCGTAGTTGTTTGTGCGCCAAGGTGGTAAGAGACCTTGTGACTATGACCATAAGATTTATGCTTGATCTTTCTGTAGCCATGTTGTCCTTTTCATCTCCCCTCTCCGCCACCTTCCTTGTGTCCTACCTTATTTAGTAGGCCATTGGTCGGCTCATGGTCTTCTTTCCCTGGGTATTCAAGATTCAAGAGATTTAAAATGATTGCAATGCTCTATTGGTTCCTAAAGAATGGTTTATAGTGATTTTAAAGTGTGAATGTTAGACTTCCTAATTATAGTAAAGAGGGCGTGGTGCAGATGACCCTACATATTGTGACCCTCTCTGCACGTGTGTCATTCTGTTCCGTTAAAGGAGATCAGCTTTACCTGTGTCCTTGAAGGATTACCCAGCACAGTAACATTGACTTCTTCTGATAGATAAAGTATTGCTGGCCTGCATTGACAGTGTCTCTACTGGAACGGCAGACTAAACTAACACCCTCTCATCCTGTTGATGGCTGAATATATTCCTTTATCTCATCCCTATCTTAATTACTTAAACGCTAACTGTAATTGCCCTAATCCTTAATTACATTCTGTAATCTAAACTCATTCCAGACCTCCTCTCATGTGAATTCAGCTACCCGATACCCAGCCTCTCTCATGTCTGCCACAAAGACTCTCTCCTCCCTCACTGGCACTGCATCTCTCTTTCTCATCTCTTTCACCCTTTAGATGATGAAATGTATAAATGGCTGAGTTTAAATTAACTCATGAAGGTACAGTAATGGCAGATAAGCATGTACCTGTATGTGATGGAAATGGAAATGGAAATGAGCCCTAGTGACAAGTGACTATGTTTATGGCAGAGATAGTGACACACACACACACTCTGAATTCTATCTCTGCATTTTACCCATCCAGGGTAGTGATACACACAGTGAAGCACACAGTGAAGCACACTAACCCGGAGCAGTGAGCTGCCTTTGGCGGCGCCCGGGGAGCAGTGCTTGGGTTTAGGTGCCTTGCTCAAGGGCACTCCAGCCGTGGATGTGAGCATGGGAGAGCCGTGGTCTACCACTTCCCCAGCCCACATTTTTCCTACTGGTCGTGGATCGAACCGGCCACCCTACGGTTTCCACCCGAAACCCTAATCAGTAGGCCACAGCTGCCCCTAAAGTATGTAAAGTATGTTTATGAATGTGTAAATGTGGTGTCTGTGTTTACACTGTGTTTTCCTAGTGGAGGATCATTGCGGGCGGCACCAAGTGCATTCCCAAATCGGAGTTCCCGGAGGAGGACGGACCCCAGCCTCAGGGCCCCGCCCCGCCAAGCTCCCGCCTCTGGCTGCACCCCAGTGACCTAAGCATCGCCCTGTCTGCCTCCACCCCCCTCTACCCGCCGGGACGGGTCATCCACGTGGTGCACAACCACCCCCCGGAGTCATGGTGAGAACCACGCTCGCTGACCTATCCAGGGAGGGGAAGGGAAAGTGCTGGCAAGTGAATGAAAGACACTGCATGGAAGCGAGATAAAAGGAGGGAGAGGCGGCAAGGGAAAGAGAGAGAACAGCAGATAGGTTCAGAGCTGCGGTTTACAAACTGAAGTGTTGTGGTGGAATTGGTGCTCAAAAACGTGTACTACTGATGTGCAGGATAGTAATACTCATCTTTATATTCACAGTGTCTCTTCTTCTCATTATAGTCTCAAAGCACTTCTGAATAAATGATAATGGAAAATGGTAGGTGGGGAATTTCTGTGGAACAAAATAACCCTTCTGCCATAATGGCAATAACTCCACTTGGCTAGTAGAGGGTTGAATAACCTTAAATTGGTCACATAGGTGCTTTACTGATGCATCTGCTTGAGCTGGTTTTCTTGTTTTTTTTCTTTTTTTTGTTTTTGCTGCACGCTTTTTCACAAATGATGAACTCAAATGAACTTGATCATCTGCTCAGATACGGCTTTTAACACAGAAGGTTTTGTCACGAGCAAGCACATGTATATGTATGTATATACAGTATATACATTTTTTAAAATGAAAGACTAACCTTGTGTTTTGAATAGTTTTAGTCTATGCAGCACAGTGGATGGTGATAATGTATTGTTGTTTAGGTGATAAATGTAGGCCTGTGGTATGTGTGTGGTATTTTGGAGAAAGTGAACTCTCCCTTCCTGTTGGCAGCTGCGGACAGGAAGATCCCACATACTCCGCCCTGTGGGGCGACAACAAGGCCTTCGATGAAGTCATCATCTCCCCTGCTATGCTGAATGAGCACATGCCACACATGGTGATGGAGGGTCTCCACAAGGTCTGTCTGTGTGTGTGTGTTTGTGTCTGTGTGTGTGGGTGTGTGTGTGTGCTTGTGTGTGTGTGTGTGCTTGTGTGTGTGTGTGTGTGGGTCTGTGTCTGTATCTGTATCTGTGTCTGTGTCTGTGTCTGTGTCTGTGTCTGTGTGTGTGTGTGTGTGTGTGTGGGTCTGTGTCTGTGTCTGTGTGTGTGTGTGTGTGTGTGTGTGTGTGTGTGTGTGTGTGTGTGTGTGGTCTCTGGGTGGGGTGTGTGTGTGGTCTCTGGGTGGGGTGGCTGTATCACTATATTGAACTTGTTCTGGTGAAAGGCCCTGTTGGTAAGGGATATAATTTGTGTGGACTGGACTGTGGTCAGCACTTAAGGATGTGGGGATGTGTTGCTGTAAAGCGCTCCTGTGTGTGTGTGTGTGTGTGTGTGTGTGTGTGTGTGTGTGTGTGTGTGTGTGTGTGTGTGTGTGTGTGTGTGTGTGTGTGTGTGTGTGTGTGTGTGTGTGTGTGTGTGTGTGTGTGTGTGTGTGTGTGTGTGTGTGTGTGTGTGTGTGTGTGTGTGTTGCTGTAAAGCGCTCCAGTGTGTGTGTGTGTGTGTGTGTGTTGCTGTAAAGCGCTCCAGTGCCTGTTATTTCAAACCCGAGGTTATGGGTAAACTGGTACTTCTCAGTATTAAACTGATGCTGTGCTTGTTGTCAGTATGTGATTTTGTGTAGGTGTGTAAGTCTGTGGATCTGTTTGTGATGCTAATGTGTGCTCAGATATGGTTGTAGTTGTGTGTGTGTGTGTGTGTGTGTGTGTGTGTTTGTTTGTGTGTGTGTGTGTGTGTGTGTGTGTGTGTGTTTGTGTGTTTGTGTGTGTGTGTGTGTGTGTGTTTGTGTGTGTGTGTGTGTGTGTGTGTGTGTGTGTGTGTGTGTGTAGATAGTTTGTTCTGTTAGTTCTATCTGTTAGTGTGTGTGTAAGTTAGTATGTTGTAACATATACTGATATTTCTACAGGTGCTGGAAGCCAATGTTGCCCTTTCAGAGCAGAGAGATGCAGAGTCTGGAGAATCAGAGGCTATCAGCCTTCAGGCAGATCTGCTCAATAGCCCTCTACTGCCAATCAGCCCTCCTACTCTATCTCATACACCAGACACTCTGCTTGCCCATGCACAGCCCAATATCCCCTCTCTGTGTTTATCGCCAAACATGCCAAATACCCCTGCAGTGCCTCCACAAGCTAGCGCCCAAAGCCTTATTGAGTCAGATAGCTCAGCTATGCCAGCTGATGACACTCTATCAAGCCCACTGAGTTCAGATACCTCACTTCCCTCGCCAGTGGAAAACGCACATTCGGCTGCTCAGGTGTCAGACACCCCAGCGCCCCCCGCACTTACCACTCCCACTGACACCCCCCCCAGCCCCCCTCCCACTGACGACCCCTGCCCCCCTCCCACTGACGACCCCTGCCCCCCTCTCACATCATACCCACCCACACCTCCTCCTCCAGCTGCCAGTCTGGTCCTAACCTCAGAGACACTAGATGCTCTCTCTGCACCTCAAACCCCAGACACCTTAAAAGCCGATCCCGCTGATCCCCCTGAGTCCCTCCCTGCCCTTCCAGCTGAAAGCGCCCCTTCAGACTCTCCAGTCACCCCGTCAGACTCCCCAGTCACCCCGTCAGACTCCCCAGTCGACCCGTCAGACTCCCCAGTCACCCAGTCAGACTCCCCAGTCACCCCGTCAGACTCCCCAGCCACCCCGTCAGACTGCCCAGCCCCATACTCCCCCTTAGCCCGTCCAGCGTCTCCAATCTGCTACATCTCCACTGTCTAGCTTTGTTGCACCTCTGTGCCCTCCTCAGTGTGACTGTCCGTTTGCTCCTTAAAATCTCTCTGCCCCCCTTTCCGCCTCTGCTGTCCTGATTTGAAGCCCCCGATGTCCCTGTGTACTAAAGCGTTTGTTTTTTCTTCTCCTCCTCTTTCTCTCTGTGTGGTAGCGGGCTGCTGCTGCTGCATGAAGGCCCTGGGCAGCGGGCGGCTCTGACCTCTTCTCCCCTCAATTGTCTCACTGCTTTCTGTTTGACAGCTCTTGATGTCCTGGGGTGTCCATTTACTCCCCTCCACTCTGGGCTCCAGCTCAGAAATAATCTCCCTCCCTCGTAAAAAGCACTGTTTGGAAAGACACAGCTATCGTGCAGTTTCGCAGTAATCCTTCTCGTTCCCAGTGGCCTCTGAGTGTCTAATGTGTTTTATTTATCTACCTTACGTGGTTTTACTCCAGGGATATTTGTGATCCTGTTTGCATATTAAATCTTTTCCCTCTTTTAAACAAATTTACTGCAAGTATTACCGGAAGAAAAAAAGTTAACGGAGGAGTATAGAGTTTTTGTCAGAATAAAATGGCTTTTAGATTTACAAAAACGCTCCCAGTGTTGCTGTGAATTCTGCGCATCTTGTCTTTCAGGCATTGTATCGTGCTTGTTAATATTTCTCAGGCCCCGAAACGTATATACAAATGCATAAAAACACCTGCACAGAATGCACAGAAATATTGGGACTTGCTATCTTTTTGTTATGCCTGGAAGCCTTTTTATTTTTCTGACAAAGCGCTACATCGTGCCCCTTCAATTTGGTGTATTTCTATTCCAAGAGGCATGTCTACTGTGAAATAGAAGCTTGTTAAGCTTGTGTCTATCTAAACAGATGAGTCTGACCTCACACCATCAGCCTGTCCATACAGTGTACCTGTGTGCCTGGCCTTCCATGCCTTCCCTGTTTCGTCACTGGCTGATGTCTGTGTTTGTATTTCTGGGCTATCTATCTCCCCATCTCTGTTGTCCCGGCTGAGTTGATTGTAGATGTATAGGACTTGTGGTCCTTTGCAGATGTGGGGTGTTTACCACTGTGAACTGACTACTTCAGGCAGCCTGTGTGTTGGTGGTGGGTTGTGTTCTGGCAGGTTCTGCTTCTTATGTTGACTACTGTGAGTCTTTGTGCCATATGAGTGCTTATATTTCACACTTCAAGAAGACCCCCCCCCCCCCCCCCCCAACCAAAGTTGTATCTTAAGGTTAAATTTGTATGTGCTCTTTTTGGTGCAGAAAGGCTGTTCATGTATGTATACAGTCATGCCAAACACATACACACACACAAACATACATACATACACACGTGCACATTCACACTTTTTGCACCTTCTTCGTTTGTCTTAAACATTCTGTCTAAACCATATTTATTACTCACAAAATTCTTTATTTCTTAACCATCATCATGATCATCATCATCAACTATGTATGTCTCCTATTTGTTTATGATGTTAACATTATTAATGGATCATGCTGTTACTTAATGTATTGCTTCGCGTCATTGCATGTACTGTATCATGGATGTTTACAAATGTTGTCATGGAAACATGTGATGCTCGACTCATGTTTTTAAACTATGTTTTAACTCATTAAAGAAGAAACCAAACATTGTGCTGTGTGCTGGAGTGATTGCTGAATGCTGTGTGCTCACCCCTGTCTGTCCGTACGTCTGTCCGTACGTCTGTCCGTACGTCTGTCTGTCTGTCCGTCCGTCTGTCTGTCTGTCTGTCTGTCTGTCTGTCTGTCTGTATTGTCTGCACTGACTGTCTCGTGTCCTCATAACTGTCCCTCTCTGTCCTTTTTGACATCCCTTTCTAGTCACAAGCTGCTGTTTTATGTCTTTTGTGGTGTCTCAGTCATTCATGGACAATGCATATGGAAAAGCCATTTAAAGAGTGATGTTGGCATTACAATAGTTGCTGCTCTGTGTTCCCCTTTTGGTCAACTCCTGTCTCTGTTGTCAAAATCTTCTTATTGTCTTTTAGTGTCAGACACTTCCATTGTTTTTGTCAATTTTCTTTATTCGTGTTTTTTTTGTCCATGCATTTTGCCAGCAAACATTCTTTGTTTCCATCTGTTTAAGCAGTAGTGTACAATGATCATCTCGCAGTCCCATTTAACAACACTCTCAGGAATACACACTTTAAGATATCTTAAAATCTTAGATTTGTTACAGTGACCTCACCATGAGTGACAAACTACACAGGTGTTTTTTTTGTGTCACCTTTGTGAAAAGGAATCGCTCACCCCAGCATTCAGGAAAAAAAAAAAAGCCTGCTCAAGTCTTTATTTTCTGGCAGGACATTTTGCTTGTGTGTCCTGTGGCAGCCCGACTGGAAACTGAAGCTCCATCCTCGTTAACTGCCTTACGTCATCCAAATGTTTTACATCTTGACCCGACCGTGGCCCGCGCGCTAATGGAGGACATGAATAATTGAATAGCAGGCCTGACTAGCCGCAGCTCTTCCCGCCTATCCCAGTAGTGAGATTTGGACCGCTACCCTTTTGGCTGGCTGCCTGGGGATAGAAGGTGTTCCCAACTGTCGCATCCATCCCAGCCCTGTGTCTCCGTGGGGACCGGACCCACAGCTGTGGCTTCGCTGTGAGGCCCAGCTGTGGGTCTGGCCATCTGTGCCCAACTGTGAAATATGATTTTGGCCACTGATGCACGGATCAGCCTGCTGCCAAGCATTGAGCATAGTGCCCTTAAAATCTAATGGTCCATTAGAAGTCATTAAAAATATAATGAATGAACATACCATGACACTATTAAAAGGGCTGATTATGTGTTAATACATAAATTGTAGTTAGAGCACCAGACCCCTGATTCTGTGGTAATCTGTTAGTCACACATATCTGTTAAATTAACCTGATATCTTAATCTTAAATCTTTGAGACTATTGCCTACATAGTTCCCAAGAGGAGACAGCCAAACCAAGTGGTGTGAATAAGTGGTTTCAATGACGACGATGACAATCTGGTGAAAGCAGCAAAATATTGATAACTCACAAAAGCAATTCATTTACTTCAAAAATACATCTATGTCTCAGTATAAGTATATCCAAGTAATCTCAGGAATAATCTGAGAAACTTTCTTTGTGTAGACTTGGTTTCCATGCAGCTTATGCAACTAAAACTGAAGCCTTCAAGGGAGTGCACGTTAACCTACGAAACCATTCCTAGACAGCCTCCACTGTGTCTTTAAAGTCCTAACAAAGATTGAATTGTCAGTTGTGGCTGGATGGGAGTGCCAGTTCCCCTGTAAAACAGTGCTGAGTCTGGACTGCATGTGGAATGAAGTATCGATGGTTTTCTTTGTGAAAAGATGTGCAGTTAACTAGAGCAGCTGCCATATAAAGAGCATAGTGTTACTGTGTAAGCACTAGCAGTCTGTCTGCATTCCTATAACTTATTTTCTTTTCCATTGTATATCTATGGGGTGCCAATATCCATACAATTACATTATCCATGTGTATTCTCAATGTCAACTTGTGCTATGAAAATAAAGTGGTTATTTACCTTTTTGTTTTGTATTTCTCTCTCTCTCTCTCTCTCTCTCTCTCTCTCTCTCTCTCTCTCTCTCTCTCTCTCTCTCTCTGTCTTCATATCTGTATCCTATGATATGGCTCTTAAAAGTGGAACTAATTTCTCGACTGTCACTCTCCCGTAGGTACTGGAGAATTACAACAAAGGAAAGACTGCCCTCCTGTCAGCTGCTAAGATCATGGTGAGCCCCACTGAGGTGGACCTGAACCCTGAGACCATCTTCATGGGTGCCAACACTCCTCGCCAGCCCAGTCCTGTCACCCACCATCGCAGAAACAGCAGTGTCCGGTGAGTCCAGCAGAGGGCGCTCATGAGACATAGTCTGTGCTGTGAGGAAATGAGACTGACAAAAGCAGACAGATTGTGCTTGCAGGAAACAAACAAACCTGTGAAAATAGTGCATCATAGATTTTAGGCAGATCATACATTTTTAATATTATTTTTTTCTTGCTTTTGAGAGAAAGTGTTCTGACTTCATGAGCCTGTATGTGTGTGCGTTCTTGAATCTCATTGAAAGTCTAAACCACTCTGCCCTCTCTCACTCATGCTGACTGCAGTGCGGTGACGTATGGTAGTATGCAGTCCCCCCCACGGCCCCTGTGCTTCAGCAGAGATGCAAAGACAATGCAGTGCCCTGTTAGTTAGTTAGTTGTGTTGATTAACCCTCGCTCTTACCCTTACCCTCCTGTTCTTCCTCCCCCACTGTGTTGGATGTGGGTGATCATTCCTATTCTATGTGCTGTTACGCGCCTTATTTTAAATTCCTTTTTCCTCTCTGTAATTCAACTTTTTTTTTCATCATCCCTTGCTTATAATGACTTTGCTTTGGGCCTTCGTGATCCTCCTCATTGTTCCCTTATCTTATCCTCCTTCCTCTCCCTCTCCCTCTCCCGCTCTCCTCCCCTTCTCTTCCTGTAGCTCCTGTGCCCGCTCAGAGATCTCTCTGGACGGCTTTGCCGAGTGCCCCCCTCCCCCGGTGCCTGTGGTGCTGACGGGCGCCCGTGAGCGCCTAGTCGTGGAGCTGCGTGAGCAGCGTGCCCCGCTGGCCGTGATGGAGAGCCTGTCAGACGCCGAGTCCCTCTACAGCCTGGACTCCCGGCGCTCCTCAGCGGCCCTGCGAGGCTCCCCCTGCCTGGGCGGCCTCCCTTTCCCCCTGAACGCCCCCATCCCTGAGGAGAACCCCTCCATCAGCTCCCGCACTGAGCTGCTGGCTGCCGACGGCCTTCAGCCGGGCACCCCTGATCACGAGCTTGGTGAAGCGGGGCCCTACTGCCCCACACCGCCCCTAGAGTACTCCCCACACCTCTCCCCTGCCACCCCCCGCTACAGCGCCCACATCCCACCAATCCTGGGGCAGACGGTGATCGGACAGCCTCACTACCAGGGAGACACCTTCCAGGCTGAAGCAGCCGAGACTGTAAAGGTTTACCTGCAGTCTGGCCCCCCCAGCCCGGAAATGCCCCCATCGGTGCCCCACAGTCCACGGGGCAGCAGCACCCCGCTGGAGCGAGGCAGCCAGGAGTCAGTGGTGGATATGGGGCCGAAGGCCGGGAGAGAGAAGCCTCCAGGGGCAAAGGAAGAGAGCGAGTCCCCAGCAGCAGCAGCAGCTCCCCAGCCCCCTCTCTCCAATGGAAACCCCAGCCAGGTGGTGCTGGAGTTCGCCCAGTACTTGGACTCTCTCTTCAGGTTAGATGGCAGCAGCTCTCCCCCTCTGGAGCTGTCGGACGGGGAGTCGGAGTCTGGCCGCGGCTCCTACAGCCAGAGCGAGGGCCAGAGGCCGAGCCAGCAGTCGGAGGACAGGGACAGGCAGCTGCTGGCTCGGGCCACCTTGGAGCCCAACCTGGTGCCCAAGCCCCCACGCACGTTTGCTGGCTCTGCAGATCCCTCCTCTGGAATCTCCCTCTCTCCCTCCTACCCACTCTCCTCATCTGGGGAGCTGAATGACCTCTCCCCCGCAGATGGGGCACCGGCTGCCAATCACATACGAACTTCTCCTCCCTGTCCCTACAATGAGGAGAATGCACTCTCATCTATGGTGTAGTGCAGGACTGTATTCTCTCTCTCTCTTTATTTCTCATCTCTCTCTTTCTCTCTCTCTCTTTCTGTCTTTCTCTCCCTCTCTCTCTTTCTCGCAATCTCATTCTCTCACTGTTGCTCTCTCTATCAGTCTCTAACACATAAAGTTGGTGCATTTATTGGATAATCTGAAACGGATTGTGCAACATGCATGCGTAGCAATGCAATCTGACTTCCAGGACAGCTGTCTATCAAAAACTCTCTGAACAGCAACCTCATTTTTGTAGTTGTTTCTTTTGTGTGTGTCTGCTGTCCATACTGAACGCTTCATGTCTTTCACTGTCCTGCTCACTCTCAGCATTCCAAACGTCCAGCGTATCACCCGAAGCTCATTGGGCGAATTACGCGCCACCCTACTCTGTCTCACCCACAGATATTGTGGGCAGCAACACTAATGGCATCACTGCCATTCACCACGGAGACTTGCACAAAGAGAATGAAAAACAAATCACGTAATGTACCATTTTACTTCTTGTTTACATTTGCATTTATTATTTGAGCATGTCATAAAGGGAGCCTTCTTAAATGTCAGGAAGTGCCAGATTAGGGTACATAAACTAAGTATGGCACTGAGTCTGATAGCAATGCCATACACTGAATGTTATTGCACACATTAAGCATTTTTTTTCATGGAAGTTCCCTTTTTTAGTATAGCATAAGCGTGGAATGCAGAGACAATAAGGAGAACTGAACCATGGCACCAGTGCAGGGACTCTTTTGAGTGTTTTTGGATGAAACTCAAAGGAAATTAGAAGTTTAAGACGGAGCTAGAGGGAGAAAGAGGGAAGAGAGAAAGTGTTTGGGAGTTATGGCACACAAATTCCTCAGGTTTATATGTATGGACGGAGCAGATGACCAAACAGAGACAGCCACAGTTGAACATGAGTTGACTTACCACACCAGGTGTTGAATAGTGATTATGAAAATGTATGTGTGTGTTGAACAGTGCCCTGATAAGCCTTTTTTGTAGGGTGTAGGAGGCTACGATTGTGCTTTGATATGCATGAAAAGAGAACATTCCCCGAGCATATCACTCCTCCAAGTCAGACCCGATCTACACTACACCTCCACCCACGTCAGCATACTCATTTTTACCCCTTGCCAAAAAAAAAAGATTAAAACATTTTTTCAATTGCCAAATATATTTTAAGAGATTTAGCAATTTGTCGGTATAGTACATGCGTAATGAATCCGTGACCAATGCAAACACTACACACAGGGATGTGAAAGGGATGGCTCTGGGCAGTAGCTGTGAGCACTGCCAAACACTGGCCAAACAAACGGAGATGGCTCCCCAGAGAGAGATGACGTCATCTCTGCTACACTGCCAAGACAGAGCATGTATGTGGCTCTCAAGGCCATGGTGCTTTCAGACGAAGCATGGGAATCAATGTACGGGTGAGCCCACTCTCGCCTGAGGGCACAGTTACCTTTAAAGCAGTTCATCTCAAGCACACTTGGGGGCTCGGACTGGAGGATATGGGGACTCAGGTGAGCCCCTCACCCCATGTCCCTCATCTTCTTCTCAAACCGGAAGAAGAGCGGCGAAGCAAGCCTCATGTCAGTGGGAATTTACATTTCCTTTTTCTCTTTTTCTTCTCTTTTTTTGGAATGTGATGTCACTCATATCTGACCATTATTTATTACCATAACTGTTCTCGTTATTATTACTACTCTTACAATAATTGGTGTTATTATGATCCATTAAGACAGTTATTATTATGGTTATTGCTTCAGAATGGTTTGCCTTTTATATAATTTAAATGAATTGTATTGAGTTGAGATAAGGGGTTTGCTGTGAAATCACAGCTCTTTTGAAGTAAAGAAATTCCTCCTATGACCCTGTGAAAAAGTACTCCTGGTGGAACTGACGGTCAGCTTACCTTTTGAAATAATGATGTATAAAAGGCACAGGAAACTGTGTGTGTATGTGTGTGTGTGTGTGTGTGTGTGTGTGTGTGTGTGTGTGTGTGTGTGTGTGCGTGTATGTATGCATTTAATTGTTTTAGGATGATTTAGTGTTGAAGTTAATGTGCTTTACGAGGTCCTTGCCGAGATATTTGACCCTGAAGAATACTCAACATTGGAATTGGCCATTCAATTTGCCAACAAACTCTTCTTCAGGAAGTTTTGGGGTGGTATTTTATCTTTTTATCTTTTTAAAATCTTAATAACCATTCGATGATGATCCACCTGCTGACCTCTGAGTAGTAGAGCACAGAAGGCAAATTCTGCTTGTGCAGTTTTCCAATGCAATCGTAGCGGGCACTGGACCATTGGAGATACCATGGGAGACCCCATCAGGGTACTTTTTCACAGCGGCTGTGTACAGCACTGTCTTCATTGTGTACTTATTTATATGCAAGTATATCTGTCTTGTTTTCCATCTTTGAGAAAAGAGGAATAAGAAAAAAACTAAACCCAATAGGACATGATCTAGATACAAAATACTGTATAAAATATAAATGATAATGACTTTATCACAGATTTATATCGATATTGACAGATATAAAAGAATATATTTAGCAAGAGACACACCGGCCGATTTAAGAGGATATAAATATCTATATATCTATAAATATGTATACGACAGTTGTAGGATTTGGTTTTAATGTCAAATGATGGAAAAAGTAATTGATGTCTATGTTTACCAGATACCCTGCCCCAATCCCTCACCCCCTCCTTGAATGAGAATGTAAACCTTCCCCAATGCCCTGCCTGTTATAGAATAATACTAAGCCAATTTCAGAGGAAATAAAAGTCTCCAAACTTACACTGTCTTGCTTACCGTACAGAGCCTACTGTTTGCTGTCTGCATTCAAATACTTCTTCCCCCCCCCCCCCCCCCCCCCAAAAAAGGTGTCCAAAATGAGCATACAGTCTCAATAGCGGAACACAATTCAATACTCAATAAGAATACTTAATTATTCTATCTTATGTTATGTTTTCATTGAATGTGTGGATTCAAAGTAGAGTTTTATTTTATATTATTATGCAATATCATTCAGCGTTAATCACTAATCACAATTAAGATGGAAATAAAAAGGCATGAACTGTAATACATTTTTATTATAGATTGCAAAGCATTGCGAACATAAGGATAATGGTTCAAATATTATGTTGGTTTAGTTTGGTTTACTTACCAGGGTCACCAGAATAACGTTTCCAAATTCCAATTATTTGTTTAATCACCAGAACTAAATGATTTTTGCATTATCTTGGATGTACTTGTAGGTTTGATAGGGCTGTTTATGAATAATTTAGATGTTGCTTCAGAATTAACATAAGATTTCAGTATGGAGACGCCAAGCTGTAATAAACAGTTTTTTGGAGGTGATAATGATACTAAGCCAAGCCTTAAAAATCGAAATGCACTCAAACTGTGGAAAGAGGATTTAAAAAATGAAATGGGCTATGTTGTAAATGGTTTTTAAAGCTGTTAATGCTTAGTTAATATTGTCAGGCCTGGGTATCACTTTGTATGAGGCACAAGTAACTTTTAAGGTCATGATTCCAGCCACTTAAATTAATGTCGCAACATTAAATACTCTGAATTTGATGATTTAAATTATTTTTCTCGCACATCTGTATTTGAGTATGTAGAAGCACAAGTACATTAAAATGTAATAGCGAGCTCTATCATCCAAGGCAACCTGGCACACACACACAGATTCGTATTTTTACACCAAAGCGTTTCATATAAAATTTTGTGAAACTATGAATTGTAATAGGCAATAATCATGAAGGATAGTATAACCATACAAAATATAAATGGAAGCTGGAATGGATTGAACTAGGGATGCACGATGCTGAATTATTGCTGAAATTCGACATGCCGATTTTTTTCAAACTAATTTTGCTCTCTCCTGTACTATAAATAACCTAATACTCTTATTGTTATGGGCTACTTGTAGAAACGGACATAAAAACATTTCCTTTGATTCTACCCTAAATGTGTCCTTGAACAAACGTAAACGTTCACTCATGATAAATATGGAAATTATCATAACTTGGACTAGAGGTAAAATATGTAATATGTAATTCTCATCCTACTTTAACAGGTGTTGATGATTCAATTCCTAAGTTGTTATTGTCTGATACCAATGTCCTGCCAATATTATCATGCATCCCTAGATCGAACAGCCACACTGTCACAAACGTTCATCCATTTCCCTTTTCACTCATATTTGAACGACACAGATTGAGCGTTCATTTAGCTGCTCACATTCTGAAGTTTACCAACTTCCCTGATTTCCGTGGACTCCATTTTGCCTCTGTCCAAAGCATGGGCTCTGTAAGTCCTGACGGCTCCATGCTGTCTGTTGTCAAAACAGTTCCACTTCGACCCCACTGTTCGCTCATAATTGACGTGACCGTTCAAAGGCCTCACGTAGCCAAGGAGAGTCTTTATAGAGGCGTGGGTCTCCAAGACACTCAGCAGTCCGCTTGTAAAGGTAATAGTATAACACAGCAGCTGCAAGCAAATAAACATGGCATTTCTGTGGGTAACTCTAATGAAAGCAAATACACATGGCATTTCTGTAGGTAACTCTATTGAAAGCAAATACACATGGCATTTCTGTGGGTAACTACTGAAATACGTTCTGAATGCACCCCCAGAATATTTCATTCTCGAAAGCAGAAGGAGAAAAGTGACAACAGCAACTTGCAGACAATTAATCCTCTTAACATCCAATTAGGAGCTCAGGGGAATGAATATCACTCCCATATGTCCTTCTGTCAAGGGTGAGCATGTGACTAGTGTGCGCTCTCCTTGATAAAAAGACGAGGACAGATAAAAACATCAATTTGATCTTTTTATGGTATATGTTATATACCATAAAATATGGAATATTTTTTTTCAGTAGGATCAGAATAATAGGGTGATGTTAATTTAATATTTTTCTGCTGTGAGTAGAACCTTATATATATCCAACAAAGAATCTCTGTGTGTCTAACTAGGTTTTGTCAGTCCTAGCAAGCTGCCAATGCCATAAAATGTGATCCTTGTTATGGACACATGTGTTAACTTATCTGCCATAGCGGGAAGTGTAAAACATGTGTAAATGGTTTTTCTTTTTTTGTGCTGGAGCATATTACTATGTTTTCATATTGATGACGGCAGATAAACACATCTCACCTGTTCTCTGGAGGGTAAACAGAACAAGTAGTCCATTCGTCCATACAAAGTGATCAGATTTCATCCAGCGCAGACTCTGTGGAGAACCACAGCATTCACCTCGAATAATGCAACCATGCTGTACTTTCAGTGTCACAGGCTTGGTTTTGTTAAGTTAAACATTAAAAGTACAGTTCCTGCCTTGAGCTACTCTACACCACTCTACTCTCTCTACTCAAATGCAAAGAGTCAGTATGATTTAACATTTACTCAGTTCCTGTATTAAGTCTATCTGAATATATGAGTAAAATATGAAATCTGTAGGCCCTTGTAATACAGTATAACAGAATAACCCCACTGACACACACACATGAACAGATTTAGACTAATTTATCTGTTGTTAGTGATCATACACACTACACTAGACACTCACATTGAGCATTTAGTACACCCACACTAAGAGCAGTGGGCACGAAACCAACCCGGAGCACTGGGTGGCCACTTTAGTCTCAGCACCCAGGGAGCGGTTGGTGGTTCGGTGCCTTGCTCAAGGGCACTTCAGACGTGAATGTTGAGGAAAATTATGAATATGAAAATGAGACGCACCATCATCCAGCAATGGAGGGAGATGCTGAAGAGCAAGTAGATCATAGACAGCAGAATGAGCGCCCTGAAGCGCTCCAGCAGCAGAGACATCAGCCCCACCTGGAACACGTAGGTGTTGAACAGCATCAGCAGGAAGATGAACTGGTTGAAGAGCAAGCTGATGTCTTGAATGCTAGAAGAGTGGAGCACAACAGGTGAAAAAGATCATTTTAAAAGTTATGTTAATTATGATAGGGTGAGCCTACAATTTCAAGTGAGCTTCTGACTATGCCAAGCATCATGCATTTAACTGGAACTAAATATTACACACCACAAGCTCACTCCCCATTTTGGATACCATAGGTTAAGCTGCATACACGATTATTCCAGTGCAAACTGTGGAGGGAAGGGTTACTTAATGGCAGTGGTAGAGGACTCAGGTTCTAACTCTAAAAGCCTCTGTGCATTCCATTATCATAGCATCAAATGACTGACAACAGCATTCTGCCCTGAAATGTCTTCTGGTTAATTTGCAAATATTAAGTTAGTCAGCTTTGGTATTTTATACAAAAATGAGTAAGAAATTACGAGACAAAATGTTATATGGCAACTGACAGTTACCATATTTGTCCCATATTTGTGTTCCTAATGTACCTTGTTTCAAGAAACCTCTCAATGCTTTGAAGTTGAAGCCCCTATCAATGCCATTTTGGAAATCAAGCTTCCAAGATTTTAGCATATGCCCCTCTAGCATAATGTAGTACATTAAAAATACTCCTGACCTATTTCTTCATATCAGAATGAGCAATAAATTGTTCAGAAATACACTTGCTAGCCCCACTGGCTAGACACACTGACTCAATACACAGCTGTCTACCTGCAATATCCTACTTCATATTTCTATGTTCTCCCTCTACAATCGTTACCTGCTCCCAATGCTTCCTGCTCTCTGCTATTTTCATTCCTTGTCACTCTCACCTCTTCTTTTTTCCTTAGTTTCAACCCTCAGTCTGCCTCAGTTTTGCCAGTGGTTTATTTAAAATGTCTTGAGACACTGCTCTTTGTTAAGGACATGATATAAATGCATGAGACAAAACACCTTTGAACCTTTTTTACATTCAGGAAACACACCATGATCACCTCAGAGTTGCTTCTTGGCTCTGAAACTTTTACGAGAAAGTCGACTTCAGTATACTACAAGGTCAGCGGCCCCTAACCCGACTTCTCTGCACTCACATGAAAAGCACAAGCTGGATTACTGGCGAGGATCTCAGCAGCTCACTGAAGGAGTTCACAAAGAGGTCAAAGGTGAGGAGCGTCAGCTGGATGAGCAGCACCACGGAGTAGTTGTTGGCCTGCAGCATCTCCAGAGTGAGCACGGAGTAACTTTGGGGGATTCCCCAAAAATGTTACTGCAAACCTCCAGTCACAGGGGGGTCCATTTATAAAAACAAATAGTCAATGTCCTTAGGTCCTGTGCCACAGCTGTTTACTGACGATGCCTTGTCCTCTGACTGAAATGGTGGTTCAAAGACATGCCAAGTCTGTGAGTGGTACACCATATTATTTCAGATGAAAGATGGCATCTTTGTCCAGTCGTCCATTTGTCTGTTGCACCGCAAACCACATGGCCCTGAAGAATGCTCATATTAGCGAGACAGTGCCATTTGAAGCAGTTGTTGTTGTTTCCTTGAGCGTACTTATGCTCATGATTATCTTATTTGTCAGGAGCGAATCCTTTCAGCATCAGTGTTCACTGCAGTATCTGTCAAAACAAAGAGAACCGGTGATGGGTGATGGATGCAAGCAAGGTTATAAATTATGCAAAATCCCTAAGGATGAACGATGAGTCAGCCACTGGATTATATATTTAAAATCACAAAGAGGAGAATCCTCTGCTGTCAGTAATCCTCATAAATAGCATCTAAATCAGACAATTTTTAGAGTAGGCTGCAGCACTAGCCTGTGTAAGCAAGATACGGAAAAGATTTCATTATTGTTCATAATTTTTTCTTTTGCTCCCTGTTATAACCCCTGCTTAAAAAGAAAACTTAACCTACTGTGCACTACTCTAAACATGATTCAGCCTGTTGTCAGCATAGTCAGTTTAACCTGATCCTTTCCTCATCCATTCAGTTAGACACTGCCTCATCAGCACCCAGCAAAGGAGATCTGATCATCTCCCCTTGGGCCTGTTGTCTGAGTACAATGGCAGGTTCTGTCCCTGTCGCGTGCTGAGTCCTTTTCACACACGCTTCAGATTAGAGGAAGGTAATCCTGTGCAGCCACCCTATGTCGAAGAAGATGACCAGTCAAACAGGAGTACTTAAGGCTGCAAGCAGCCAAAGGATTAGCCTACCTACTGATAAAGCCAAGGCAGGCCAGCATTGATGTGTTTCATCACAGTTCAGTCATATAATTTAGTTTACCTAATGTAGGTTACACTTAAGGGTGCCCTTACAATTTAAAGGCAGCCAAACAAATGTCAAAATCACAAACACCTATCTGCTAGCTGCCGTCTAGGTTGGGAAATGCAGAATAAATATTGAGATGAGTTCACTTCTATAACTTTGATACAGTTTACCGCCATGGCTCAAGGCTGAAGATACGGTTAGCATGTTTTGTTTTCATTACTGTCCAACAAAGTGTGCAGTAAGATCAAAGAGTTTCAATGGACTGACGAAGAGCAAGGCAATTCAAAATGAAGAAAAGTAGGGCACTTCCAGAGGGTGGGATAAGTTTTTCTTTTCTCACAACTTCTTTGGACTAAACAACAACAGAACTAGAGCTTTCTTTTATGTGGAAGATGTCATTAGCTTTGAACAGACATTTTACTTTGAATGGTTTACTTTGAATGGTCTTCGAAAGACACGACACTTAAATGACACATTTAAAAAAAGTTTCCTTTCATGACATGGCAGGACATTCTGCCAAATAACTGAATGACCTGAAACAAAATACATTTTCCTGAAATCACTTTTTACATGATCTAAAGTGATATTGGTGAACTCTTGAAACGAGTTTGTCACAAGTTTAGGCCCGCAAACAATCGGAATCCCGCCTTTCACAGACCCCCCCCAAAACACACACGCACGACCACCACCAGTTGCTAGTACACATTCATGGTATAGTTTTCAGTACATTTCAATCGAGATACCAACAGAAAAGCAAGAGGGGGTTACGAGTTACACCTGCTTGTTGAGTTTTCTAATAAGATGTGTTATTGTTGGTCATCTACCCACTACTGTGCGCAACCTTTTAAAAAGGTAAGACTGTGGAGAATTTGTTGAGCCAAGGATAGTTATCCATAGGTTCCTAGCTAGACTTGAGCTGTGCTAACTCCTAGCTAGCCTAACTTGACTGATATCTTTAAAACGTCGCTGGAGTAAACAATGCATATGAATTGTGTAACGTTGGCCAAATTTCACAACCCTAACAACAACGAGTTGGTGTGGCATTTAGAATGTATTAGGCTTGATCAGGCTCATCTTAAAGTGTGGTTCAGTTGTATCTGTGGCTAACGCTAACATCCACTGGCTAACTAATCAAGTCATCGATAACTTCCAGCATTGCTACCTTGAAAGCTAACTTACTTTCCATATGAAAACGAACCCGTGGACTGTCCAGGTTTCTTGCTCCGGTAATTGTTTTGTCATACATTTTACGTTAGCTTATGTTAAGTTTCTTCGTTTGGCATATAATTGTGGTGGTTGTATGGAACATTATGTCAGGAAATGACTGCAGCAAGTAAGACAAAGTTGTTGAGTAACAAGGCCTAACGTTGAAATTCAGTGTAGTAGGCTAAGTAGGGAGTGCCCATAGATAAAAGTTTTTTTTTGTAAACTTAATGATATCACTGTACTGTGATGTACATGTTGATGCTGATATTGACATAGTTCATTCAATTGAAAAAAAAAAAGGTTGATTTTATGGGTTGAAAATGGCTCAATGCATCATCTACTGTTTAAAATCATCCTGAACATTGCAAGGCGTAAAGGGAGGTACAAGAAAAACCTTTGGGACTTGTCTAGGCCATGATTAGAACATAATTTGAATGGAGTAAATTCTCAGCCACTTGCCCGCCTTTTAGCATTTTAGTCTCAGAGCTGAATGATAATGATATGGACTTCATAGATACCCATGCCTTTGCATTTGCTTTCAGTCAGAAACCTGAAAAAACTCCAGGCAAAGACTAGGAGAAAGATGCAGCGGTAAGTGCTCACTGTTGCAATATAGGTGGGTAATACATTTAACTTTTCTGTTGATTAATGATGAACTAAATCTCATTCAAGATTTCTCAGTAAGATTCATAAAGTCAGCAAACAGTATTTTATTGGGGGGGGGGGGGGGGGGGGTTACACAAGTTAAGCTATGAGTTAAGCATAGACCTGATATAAAACACTGCTATACTACAGAGGATGTCCCAAACTCAAGGAACCTGTCATTATGAGATAATATGTCATTGCATTCAATATTTCTCTAGTCTATTTTTTCTGGTTCCTGTAAATGACTCATGGCAAGGGCTCAGGTTATAGTAAGGGTTAGGGTTGCAGTTAGGATTAGGGTTCAAATCCACTGTCAAGAATAGCTCACCATCACAACACAAGAAAATAGATCAAATTGATTGCCAGAGAAATAGCAGCTCGTAACAGTGCTGACATTTTACCTCTTTACAAAAAACAATAACGGGGGAAAATATAATTCCCAGAAACATAATTTTAGGTTAGAGATTTTAACTCTAATGCTTACCTTGATCTGGGTCAGTACAATGAGAGGAGACAACTGTGCTGGTCTACGCAATTATTTCTTTCCCCCAAAGTTAGCATTTTGCCATAGGTCTCCTTTTTGAGAGCACAAACTATTGCCTCTGAATGCACAAAAATGCTGCTTACATGTATGAATATCCAGTGTCCAGTGCAAGTTAGCGATCTACCGTGCAGCACTTACACCACGCCCTACTCAGTGTTACCATATCCAAGGAGCTAAATCCAAGAAACATGTTTACAAGCCAGATAATCTCCTTAGAAAGCAGCCAGCTTTGTTGATGGTAACAGCTGAAGTACCAGTCATATGCTTTGTAACCAATCATGGACATGCTATTTAAAAGTATTTGGAATCAACAGTTTAACAACCTATTGTGATGAATTTCTACAAATGTAGGCTATGTATGCAATCCAACCTTGTGGTATAGGCTAAATATATTTATCATGCGAAGTTAATCTGTGGCATTTCTATATTTGTCTTTACAACTCGGCAAGGTAAGGATCTAAGAGCGCTGGAACTCACAGCATTTTTATCTGGCAGCCAAATTATTCAAGTCATTATGCATATTTAGCATACATTTTTTTATGTATTTTGTTCTGTTTTGAATATTCGACATTGACAGTAATAGATATTGGGGATGAGTAAAATCATACAAATTCTTTCAAAAGATTATTAGAACTGCATTAGGTTATAAAACAGTTTAAGCGGAACTTCTGTGTTGTCTGTTTAAAAACAAAAAAATTGCTGTGAATGTGTTTTTTCTAGATAACGTCATTTTTAGGGTAAAGCACTACAGTACATAATAAATTACAAAGGGATTAGAATGCACAGGAACGTGTTTGCCACATGTAACAGTTTTCAGTCAAATGGATGTTTGCTGACACAGCCCATGTGACCGTACTAACAATATCCACCAGTCTGCTGTGTTTTCAGCCTCGTTATGGTTCATTGCTTTTAATGTGAATTTGCTGCAAACCTCTTTCTGGGGCTCTGCCATTTTCCTCTGGTATGGCTTAATGTCTTTGTTTTTAACTGGCAAAGGAAATCACAGTTCCTATATTATTTCTCCCGTTTCTCCTTGCCAACACTCTTCCACAATATTGATTTGCTTCCTTATCACCATCACCACCTGTGTCAGTCAGCTTAACCACAAAGTCATGGGTCAGAGAAACAGAAACATTTCTGTTCGCTACTTTGTTCACTGAGCACCAATGTCTTTGCGTACAGATCAGTGATTGCAAAAGCGTTTGAGAGAACAATGTCTGTCTTTTAGGAGCATGTCCATTCATCTGTTTGAGGTCGTACTTCTAAACATTCCTGCTGAGTAAAGAATGGTGTGGTGAATTTATGACATTTCGTAATACAGGTCTGTATTGAATACGTTGGAGACCTCACTTTACATGAGCATCTACACATGATTCTAATTCATTTGTTGTGTGTTTAATTGACGATAGTTGATTTACTTTTTGCTTAAAAAAAAGTCTGGATTCCAATCTTTGCACCACTTTACTAATGTGATAAGAGCATGGGCAAACCTTAAAACCGTTTCTTTCACATGAATCCACAGACAAAAAATATACAGTACTGTGCAAAAGTTTTAGGCAGGTGTGAAAAAATGCTATGAACTAAGAATGCTTTGAAAAATGTAAACAATAAATGTTTATTTTTTATCCATTTACATGGTAAGACTGAGCACAGCAACAAGACACAACGTAGTTATACTGCATCAGCAGGGTCTCTCCCAGACAAAGATTTCAAACCAGACAGGGGTTTCAAAATGTGCAGTTCAAGCTCTTTTGAAGAAGACGTTGAGGATCGTAGACGCAGTGATCAGCCAAGGAAACTTAATGCAGCTGATGAAAAACACATCAAGCTTATTTACCTTCGAAATCGGAAGATTTCAAGCAGTGGCATCAGCTCAGAACTGGCAGAAACCAGTGGTACCCAGGTACAGACATTTACTGTCCGGGGAAGTCTGGCCAGAAGTGGTCTTCATGGAAGAGTTGCAGCCAAAAAGCTCTACCACGACAAGGAAACAAGGCCAAGTGACTGAACTAAGCACGAAAACATAGAAACTGGGGTGCAGAAACATGGCAGAAGGTGCTCTGGACTGATGAGTCAAAATTAGAAATATTTGGCTGTAGAAGAAGGAAGTTTGTTCGCCGAAGGGCTGGAGAGAGGTACAATAATGAGAGTCTGCAGGCAACAGTGAAGCATGGTAGAGGTTCCTTTCCAGTTTGGGGCTGCATTTCTGCAAGTGGAGTTGGAGATTTGGTCAGGATGAATGGTGTCCTCAATGCTGAGAAATACAGGCAGATACTAATCATGCAATACCATCAGGGAGGCGTATGATTGGCACCAAATGTATTCTGCAGCAGGAACATAACCCCAAACATACAGCCAATGTCATTAACAACTATCTTCAGCTTAAAGAAGAACAGAAAGTCCTGCAAGTGATGGTATGACCCCCACAGAGCCCTGATCTCTACATCATCGAGTCTGTCTGGGTTTACATGAAGAGACAGAATAATTTTAGGAAGCCTACATCCACAGAAGATCTGTGGTTAGTTCTCCAAGATGTTTGGAACAATTTACCAGCCGAGTTCCTTCAAAAACTGTGCGCAAGTGTATCTGGAAGAATTGATGCTATTTTGAAGGCAAAGGGTGGTCACACCAAATATTGATTTAATTTAGAATTTTCTTCTGTTCCTTCTCTGCATTTTGTTAATTTATGAAGAATTGATGAAAATAAACTGTTAACACTTCCATTTTTGAAAGCATTCTTAGTTTACAGCATTTTTTCACACCTGCCTAAAACTTTTGCACAGTACTGTATGTTTTAAAAGTATCTGAAATAAGTAAAATGTACAAGTTAATTTCTCAGTCACAGTACTGGCAAGGATGGACTGGAAAAAGAAAACAGATATGGACTTTGACCAGCAACCAGCAGCTAGAGGTCTGCTCGGATACACTCATGTAGGCCACATGTTTGTCCATCATACATCCAATTCCAATATAACAACCCACTGAGAAGACATGCTTTTAGCCTACTGTTTTCATAGGCATGGGCAACCACTTGTTTAGTAAAACTTACAGTTTGAGAAAAAACAGGACAGACGTTATAAAACTGACCCAGCTAGTGAAAACTAAAAAGGAAAAAAACCCACATGAAAAAAGTAAATTAAAAGGTGATGCAAAAACAATAATTAAAAAGACTTGGGCCAGCTCCTCAAACTAGTATTGTTAGAACTGATAGAACGTTTCCACAAGGGCCTCCTCCGCCATCATGTGGTATGTACAGTAAGCCTGTTTTAGCTCATCGATAAATTTAAGTCAGCGTCAGTATAGATACATACTCTAATGCCATGCCTGTCTCTGGAAAGACATAATCTGTGTTTAAACTGTCATAATGGATATTGTTGTGATTGGCCTTGTGCTCTCATGGTCTCTTAAGGCTATAAATACTGAGAATTTTATGGTGTTTTAAATTAGTTGCACAACACAACCCAGCAGTACAAAGAGGTCTGGGAGATTGAGTAAAAAAAATCACAAACCACTCATAAATTTAATGTCCTTGTCAAGGGGAAAGTCTAGCTTAATGGAGGACGGATTTTCAACAGTAGTAAATCTGTCCATGCCATTCCCTGTGGCTGTCCAGCCATTTCCACCAGTTTACTGACCATCAACACAAATGTATATTCTTTGTAGCTATATTTATTCATTTTGTAGAGTTTGGAATTTCATGATGGTGACAGCAGGATAATGTCATTATCATTGATGCCACTGAAATATTTGCTCTAAAGAGTACGACTGTACAGATGACTTTTCAAATTGGCTGTGAAACAAGCCTTCTTTATTCTTCTTCTCTTGATGTTCAAAAATTACCTTCAAAACACAATGGCAGCGAGGCGTCCTCAGAAGTAAATGACTTGAGACGTGAGCAATTGAGTACAACAAAAACAAATGTGAAATAAACTTACCTGAAACATTTCTACCTTGACTATGGTGACGGGAGAACATTTCAATGCCATATTGTTGTCTCTCGCTTTGCAGTAGCCTAGGCTTGCAAGTACATTTCATGCAACCAAGGGGAGACCAGACTAGGTTGGCCTCCTCACTTATTTTTTTTTTTAGCTAACCAGTGTTTAGTGTTATACTGCTCTGACTAGACTATGAAAGAGAAAAAAATGCCTTTGGATATTTGGCTTCTATGAAACATACAGTACCATGCAAGTGGGTGGGCGAGGGAATCCATGTTTGTCCTATGTCTAACTGGAATACATGAAAGGGAGGAGAAGGACTGTGACCGCAGCAGTGCGAAAATGACAGTATGGGTTAAGGTCCCTTACCATGTTAAGCGAACCATGTTCCTTCCATAATCCTCCACTTGAAGCACTGATGAAGTGAGTAGAAAAGCAAACATACGATATTCCCTATTTTAATTCTTAAATTTTGAGTTATCTCCAGTGTAATTTCTAAGTCTAATGTCATGGCTACACTTCTTCACGTGCAGATTATTGATGTTTCAATAAGTATTTACCTCATTAAAGAAATGTAAATGATCATGCTGTTTTGGTATTGAAATTATATTCCTTTTAATCACCACATACAAACAGGCTACACAGATATTTTCTGAATCAGAACATATTATTTGTATATTATGGCATCTGCTATCAGATCTTGTTACATTGCTCTACATATAGAAAACGTAATGCCATTCATGTTACAACATTCCAGTAGACCTAGTTTTCCTTTACAGTTTTTCATTATTTCCATGAAACGTAGTGATGTGAAGGACGGATAAACATTCTTGATTTGTCCAATAGCTGTCCAGGCTGTTCATTATGTTGTATTGAGCACTGGGAAACCCAGCAGCATTTACAGCAGTCAAGTTCAAGTCAAGTTCTCTTTATTTGTCACACACTTATAGTGAGCAGTGACCTTGAACCTCTGCGTTTGACCCATCCTATAGTTAGGAGCAGTGCCGCAGTTGTGGATTAGGTGCCTTGTTCAAGGACACTTCAGCTCTTCACTTCTGTTAGCAGAGGCAAGTCTGTTGCCAGCTAGTTAGCCGTCTAGGTTTAGACAAGGCTATAATGCCTCTTGAAATATATAAGTATAATGAAGAGATTCAGTGGAAATTTGTTAATATTTTTCACGACTTTATACTTTTTTTCCCCAGGAGTTTCCAGACACCATTTGCTAGCAACTAGGGCGCCAGGACACAGTCTGAATACATGAGGTAGCTGAATAATTTATGATAAAAATAAAAAAAAATAGAATTCCCAAGCCTAATGCATTCATGAACCAAACTGATTTTTTTTAATCGTACAGCATCCAGCTGTCTGTCTCCACAACCAAACAAAGAGCTCTGGTCCCAAAGAAACAAAACAGAGTGAACATTGTTCAGTCATTACATAACAGGATTTATACACGTGGAAACATCAGAACAAAACACCCTTCAGCAGACTTCAGGACCAGCATATTAACCCACATTAAAACAGTTGCACCCTCCTCTCCAACCTTAACTCTAAATACTACACAAGCTAAAGGTCATTTTTGTTAACCAGCCACAGAGTGTTAATTTATTCTGGTCTTTACGCATTTAGCACACAACAGCCTATTGTGATTTCTTGTTTTGGTCACAAACACCAATTTACACTGACCTAGCAATAGTAATTGGACTCCAGAGATGGCATCAGTACTTTTGGGAGGTTTAACAGTACCTAAGCACCCCTTTACCCCATGCCTGTGCTCTGAAACCTCCCATGGGTTTGTAGCATGGCTCTACAACCAGTGACCTTAACAGAGTTCTGTTGGATATTGTTCACATTTATACTCAAGCTATTTAAGGTACAGTCCACAATGAAAGGTGAAAGGTCGATATTTGACCTCAACAACAGACTAATTAAATTACACCCTCTCTTCCTTGCTCCTGAAGCAGCTTGCTGTTTGGATGGATCAGTGTATGTTTCGATCCAAGCCATTTAGTTTGGTTCCATTCTCAGAGCCAGGACTGTGTACAAACACAGTTTTTTTGTGGGAGCACACGCAAAAAAAAAACAGCTGGAGGAGGTTTGAGGATTTACTGAATTTGACAAAAAGTGTATTGGATTAGAATGGTTGATATTTTGATTCTTTGTCACATTATATTTCCAATAACAGCCAGAGAAACTGTTCATAATGAGAGAGAAATGTGCAAGTTTCAGTGTTTTATGTTCTCATAACACAGCGGTTGACATGGTATGCAAGTCATTATTACAGCCATTTTTTTGTACTTAAGCAATGCTCGTCTTTAATCACTGCTATAGCTTTCGCGTTTACATTTCTTATTCTAGCAGCACAATACGAATGCAGTGACAGGCCTCAAGCTTTTACCCCTAATATAAGGACACTTCTTCCCACAGGAAATGCAGTCCTGCTGTGATTTAGTTCCGCTGTAGGTTTGTTTCCCTAAACCCAATGTAGATTTTGCACTAACTCAAAAAATGAAATATAATTTAATGAGTTAAGAGGCTTTATAAAATGTTATGCATATGCTTAATGGATCATTTTATTAATGCATAGCTGTGCACCAACTGGTTGCAATGAGCTGCTGTCTACTGAATGCCACTTATTCCTTGAGACTGTTAAAACGCCTAACGCTGTGTTCTTTGGATTGTTGTGGTATTCCTCTCTTGTGTGTGAGTCAGTTTCAAGGCAGTAGCTGTCATAAACCATAGCTAATTGACATTTGGCTTCTTCTCTGAGTGAGAAGCCTCCTTTTGTTTTGAATCCTGATTTAGTCTGAACAATCAATCACTGCTTATGCTGCAGTCAAATCCAAATTCAAAGTTTGTAATCCAATTATTCCAAGACATCCTTCTTGATCCGGTTTGTCGATCACAATGAAACCTCTTAGGGCTGAAATGTGCCCTGTTATTCCTAATGTAATTAGGTGAGTGAATTGGAAACCCTCTGCCTCATATGGAATAGAAATGAATTGTGGCATAGGGTGCATGATATGATAGATGACTTGATTCCCATTCAAGATCACTTTGGGGTCTAATTATTCCTAATTAATATACGATTAATGGATTTGAAGGTGGAAGTGTGTTTTTATTTAATTAAAAAGCACATTTTAATGTCTACATCCTGATTTGTTATTCCGTATAAAGAGAGAAGATGTGATGCTTAAAACAACCTGCAGCTGGCTTCGCCTTCAACTGCTCTCATGAAGATGTCCTAGTTGACAGCCATAGAGCCCCTGCAGGGGGCGCCAAAGTACTGTTATTTTCCATTAGTTGCCATCTCTTTTGTGTTGCTCTGCCATCTCACAAGGCAAGCAAACAAAACTATCAAACAGATAAACACAGTAATGACTTTGTGACTGACGGGATATTCTGAAGTTTTTTCGGTCTGAAACATGTCAGCCATCCATCAAACATGAGAGAAAGCTTTACCTGCTGGGGGAATATTGCACAGATGAGAGCTTTGAGAACAATCATCCACCCTGGAGTGCCTTCAGTGTAAAATGACTAATCACCCACACTCCCCCAGTCCCTCCTCAGTCCCAATTCCTCTGCTCCCAATCAGAAGAACAGCTTTCCCACTGGCAAATTGTTTCAGATTTAACCTGCAAAAATGACTAAGTAAGGTGTCCTCTTTTTCACAAGAAGCTGAATATTAAAGATTTTGCTGCACATTCAAAAATAGCACTTCAGTTGAATTTCATGACCTCAAACACTCTTAGCAAAATGAGCAGCTAAGCTCAGTAATGCAGTACTGTATTGCATTGCTGAACTGGTGAAAGGGGCCAATACACAGATTCTGTCAATGTTTTTAATGGCAGTTTCATACTCGTTTATAGGCTATGGAGACAGCTGTGTGGTATTAAAAGAAGAATGACAATCTTTGAAGCAATGCATTGGGTGAATTTATGTTTTAAAGTTGTTTTCTTGTCTCCATTGACCATAATTAATTACCAAAGAGAGGTCAGACTATTGCAGGGTTTTGGTATTTAATCACAATTTCATGTATATTTGATGATTAAACATACTTTAGGGCGCTTGAAATTTCATAGAAGCACTGTTCCATTGTCCCCCTTGTAGACTTTTGTCATTTGATGACAGTGCTAGTAATGGATCTCATGCCTTTATCAAAAAACACTATCCAAGTTAGACATGCAGCTCATTGTCTGTATAGATTCTTGCTGTTAATTTATTGAATTATCCAATGTTGTCCTTTGCTTCATTTAGTAGATATGTACATATCCTGGGAGAAACAAAATGACTCTAAGGCCCCTACTGATGGGATAGGTCGAACAAGTGAAGATAACACATCTCTGCACTGTACATCTTTTCTCAAGGTACTCATGGCTGTTTCAAGATAATATCTTGAATGAAAGAGAAGCATAATTTGTTCAGGTCAGGTCAAAAATCACTGCCAAGTAGATCTTCCCTTTGGGCAAGGAATAATTTCCGATAATGATTTGTAAGTATAGTCCAATTAAGCAACTCTAGCAACCAATTAGATAAAATGGCACAGGTGCATGATTTAATTACCATACTCGCCTGAAGTGTCCCCCTGTTTAAGTCAATTACCTTATTTATACCTTCTGAGTCCTAAACAGAGTTGGACCATGTGAGTGGCAGACACGCCTCTGTTTGGTGATACACATGAAGTGGCGTGGCCTCTGTGTGGGAGTGCCAGAGGTGTGGGCATGAGGTTTGGCCGATTTTTCCGAGCCCCTGCGGCGTAGCTCAGCACCCCCTGCATGGCAATGACAAAGTGAAAAATGATGGGGCAATGCACCACAAACCCACAGGGGAAAATGTAGAGCAAGCGTAATCAATTATCACACCTTCCACTGCGTTCCGATTGCAGAGCCCCTTAATTATGTAAGTGAATTAGCTATCGATCAGCAAAGTGAGCCAGCAGGGCAGCCGACCCGCCTGCCAGACAGCTACGAATTGCGGCCTGGCTACCACAGCAGGGCATCATAGGTAAACTCAGCCAGGGGTCGCATTAAGGCAGGGGAAAAAGAGGGATTGTGGCGCATGGCAGACTAACTCTGCTAGAACATACTGTAAGGAAACACCGCAAACACTTCAGTTTGGAGAGCTGCAGTGGGTGTAAACTGAAGTCGCCAGAGATACATTCCCCTTCTGTTCCATTTTGACTTGAAAGTTGTTTGTATATTTCTCTTCCACACAGGCCTTAATAAAGTTAAGTAATCCGCCCAAACCTCATGCCCACCCTTCAGGCACCCCCTGCTGGGGGAATATTGCACAGACAAGATACAATACACGCCAAAAGCCATTCATATGAGTTACGTTGTCACACAGCACTGGAGAGTATTGACACACATATTGTCATCCATATTGTCATAATTACGAAAAAGATGCCATTCAGGGACTGTGGACAGCTGTAGAAGATGCCATATGGGGACGCGTGTACTGTATATGCTAATCTGTGTTATACTGGCTTTCAAGGGAAACATTACACATGAATCACAACTCCCACTTGCTCAGGATCTTACTTTCAAATGTGGAGCACCCTGTGGAGGATGTTAGTGTTTGCAGCTGAGCTGTAGGCTTATTTGCCTCATTGATCTTGCTCATTGATATGAAGATGACCTCCTCACCCAAACACCACAGCAATTCAGGTTGAACACACCTAGTAGCTATTAGAATACATAGAGTTGATGTGACTTGCGAATAAGGAGGGCGGTTAATACAACTAGAAATTGTGTATGTCAGACATAAATCATTTATCTAATTATTACTTTGTACAGTAAATGATATACTGTGGGGAGCACGTTGGTTCTTGTTGGTTGAGGATGGCTCTTGGCATATATTGTATCTTGTTTAGCTCTTTGGTCCAAATATTTATGATGATTTACATTTACATGTAACCCAGACCATCTAATGTCTTTTGATCCCTGAGGCACTCTTAGCATGAAGGTGCTTAAGGCCCCTGAGCACAAGAGAGGGTTATAAAGTGTGGATAGCTGCTCAGTCAGCTCAGTGGCGGTTCTAGACCATTTCTACTAGGGGGGCCAAGGAGGGGCCAGGGTTTAACCAGGGGGGCACATAAAAAACCTGCAACAAATGATATTTAAAGAGTATAAACTTGAATTACTTTAAAAACATATAAACATTTATTACTTAACTTAACATTATAACAATGAGTTCAGGTGCAAGAAAGGTAGGGCCATACAAAATGAAAATGAAAAATACAGTACAGGGTGCTAATACAGAGCATCAATTCAACTTTTGACAGTGTGGGCGGGAACCAAAGCAGGACAGGCTCTTCTCTGATTGGTCCTGATTTGACAGCAGGAGTCTCATATTCACGACAACTGTTTACCAAAACTCCGTTTAGTAGCTACATATGTCTTTGTATGGTGAAGACTGCCATTTAATGACGAACCGAAGTAAGGGTACCCATTAAACCTGTTTTGATTAAATACTAGTGGTGATTGTGGCATTTGACCCAGGATCACTTTATTAATTCCAGGAAAAAGAGTCAGTTCTCATGACAGGCGATGTTATCTGCCCCTCATATCATTAAATGTTATTGTGTAGCTGCTAGCTAGCCTAATGCTGATCTAAGATTCCTGCGCTAGCAAGAAGCCTTTGCTTGTATTGCTAACTGTTTTAGGTTGCAGTGTTGAAAGCAGTGAAATCACCCTGATCATGGGATACATTCAATTACAACATTGAAGTCAACTTTGAAAACTCAGCAAGAGCTAGCTACATCAGTAAGCAATCAAAGGCTTCTTGCTAGCGCATGATTCTAAAGCAAGCTAGTAGCTAGATATGTTACCTACTGGCAGATAACAGCGACTATGTCACGAGAACTGACTCTTTTTTTTATCCTGGAATTAATAAAGGGACCGTGAAAGACTGTATGACCCACACGAATTCTTGTCGTCATGAAATCAAATTTGTTCAGTTCGTCTATGACAGTTTGAATACACATAAGATCTGGGAAAGTCAACAGGCTTAGGATATTTCCATCTTTTGGTTCTTGAAAATAGCGCTGTGGTTATTTGTCCTTCTTCCCTGCCTTCATGTGGCAGAAAAATCAACAGCTCAGCCGATAGACAGTTGTATATGATCACTATGGCACAGGCAGACTACCAGCTCCTCTTAAGAACCAGCGATCCATTAATGAAAGAGAGCGAGCCAAACATTTCAATCGTAGCTCCTCTCTCCAACAAGCACCACACATGGCAAACAAACTACAGTGATCTGGTGCGCCGCTTTAATTTACCCATGTAGAACGTTGCGTCGCATTAATACCGCTTTTGGCGCTCGGGTGTAAAATCATAATAAATTCATATTTTTTTGTATTTGGTCAGCAAGGGGTGGCCGCAGGGGTGGCCAGGGTCATGTCTACGGGGGCACGGGCCACCCCAGGCCTCCGTGTAGAACCGCCACTGAGTCAGCTCCTCTAGAATTATTTTTTATTTTTTTGCTGTCCTTTGTGTGAAGCATTAGCAGGATCTGATTAAAATTTGCATCAGCATCAGATCTGAGGATGTGAGAGCCACTTAAAGCTGATCCAATTGAACTGTTTCATGCCATATTACCTATTCATTTCTCAGACAAAGGGAGAGGCTTTCTAAAGCGTCATAGATGTCAAATTACATACTGAGACTTTCAGTGAGTAACCTTAAATATCAGCTTCATAGAAGGACAAATAATGACCTTGACACTGAGAAAAAAATAGGTCTATTGCCACTTGAGAGTGGTGCTGATACTGATTACATTACCGGCTTATTTAAACATGTGGTGAGAAGGACATCCATAGCACAACTGTGATAAACACCTGTTGTACATTTTCTCACTTCAAGTCTATGTTCAGATTTATTTGTTCAGATCTTGTTGATATGGGATCTGTTATCATTAACTACATGCCATGAACAGCTCCAACAAAAAATATAATTCAGACACTGACAGACAGTAGATAGTCATACTTGCACCATAATGTGATTTATCCAATGTAAAACCATCAGGAAAAAACAGAAGTGTAACTTTCACAATAATACATGCTGAGATGTAAGCAACAACATTTAGGTACAGCCTTATTCAGAATCACATGTCTGCACATCCACTCGACATATTGTAAAGGAGTAGCCTATGTTTCCTTCACATTCTAATGCTTACTTTGTTTATTTCCCTTAAGATTTTCACCAGTTCTTTCTCTTTCCCCCCTCCCAACAAATAAACACCTTGCAATAAAGCCACACATGGCTTTTGTGTGATAACCAGTCCAAAGGCTAGCTAAACTGAGGCATGCCATGGTTTGTATAAAGTTTGTTTTCTATGAAAAAAAACATCAAGGGAATTGTATTTACTTAAGGTTTTCAATTAAGTTTATTAATTAGACAGGTCTCATTGGTACGGCAAAACATTTTTTATTCATGAGGTAAATAAATGCGTAATTTAAATCAAGTTCAGATGGCTTGCCAACTTGTGAAACAACAAATGCAGGGGATCTTTTCAAGATTGTTCCGGGTACAACACACAATCTAGTTCTTTTCTTCATGTAAACTTTTTATGACCTTCAGATAAGTAGAACTTTTAACACTCTTTACATGTACATGATCTCAGATAATGTTGTCAAAATAACAGGCATCAGACATACTACTGCATAAACTGTAACATGTGTTCAGAAAAAGAAAGATTTGAGTATACCTGTACCATTGCAATAAGATGCCATGGTGTTGCCTAACCTATCAATCTGAGGTGAGGTCAGACCCCCCTGCCATCTAGTTGACCACCGTGTCGTGCCCCTTTACTTGTTTGTCAGCTGAACCCTGAGTTTAGATTTTGTAAGTTCAGATCATGGCCACAAGTTCATCAACATGCTCTAGTCTAGTGAATCCAACACGTTAAACCAACCTATCAACATTGACAAAACATTTTATTTAAAAAAATGTGAGTTACCTGGTTGCCTTAAAATGAGGCACAAGAACTAAGAACATTTATATTTATTTCAGATACCCCATGGGCGTGTGAGAGAAAGAGAGCAGGACAGACAGACATTGCTTACAGCAGGCCTAGAAAACTAATATTAGTAAAGTTACTACAATCTCTTACAACAAAGTAATATAAGAGCTTGTTGAATCTCTGAAGAAGAGAGAAGTGCACTCTTGACACACAATGGTGTGCGTGTTTGTCTGTCAGTGTGAGACCACAGAGACGCAAAAGCACATTTGAAATCCTAAGGGCTCAGATACACATACACGTTTTTGTAAAAACGGGACGCGAGCAAATGCATTGATTCCTATGGTACGGCGCGTTTAAAGAGTGCGCCCCTTCTCCACCGCGCGTTGCGTCTTTGAAGCGTTTTTTAGGTGCGCTTAAAAGTTGAACTATTCTCAACTTTCCAGCGCAAGGCAGGGAAGCGCACCGCTTCTGTTTTGGCCGCCGCACTTTGCCAAGGCTTTACTGAAGCGTTTCTGCCTGAAAAAAGACGCGTATGTGTATCTGAGCCCTAACGGTCCAAGAGTATTTCTCAACACTAAACACAAACCCTTGGCCTAAACAAAATCTGAAGGCCCAAGTCTCCAAATTCGAGTATCCAGTGGATGTTACAACTTACTACCGAGCACGTTGTTGCATAGCCCACACAGCCATGAAGAAACAAATGCTCCCACCGATGTTGAATATGACATTTTGTGGGACATCAAAGGTGTATTTCAGATGCTTGGGGAACACTGATGACTGCATACAGGAGACCCATCATAAGTCCAAATGCTTTGGGTACTTCTGACACCTCAGCGAGAACAAGCTGTTCTTCCAGAACAAGGCAGATGTTGCTCTCCTTACATCTCTACAGCTCTCACCAGATACTATTCCCACATCAAAAGGCCTGTGTCAGTTCCCCTTTAAAACATCATTAACTGGATTAGTTGGCTGGAAAACAAATGAAGTAAGACACTTAATTCTTAGCAATGAAGGACTTATGAAAGGTTTTTAATGATATAATGCATTTCAAACACAGTATCCAAATCCCTTTGAAGGCATTGGCGGCGGAGCCTTTAAACACACCTCACTGGTCTTGAAAAAGTTTTTAGAATCCTCACGAAGTGGGGCATGCCAAGTGAGACAGTATTTTTCTTTTTCTTTGTTTTCTTTGAGTAATAAATGAAAATAAAGTGTAAAATTGCCAATATTTCTGTTTGTTCCCTGTTACTGATTGAGAGTTCAATCATCCATTCCAACAAACAACTCAAAACAAGAGTGAATACCAACAGGAGAATTGGAGAATTTTGGCACATTTTTCATGGGCGCAACCCACATACTCAGCTGTGCTACTCGTCCCACAAATGCATGTTCCTTACAAATGTTACACCATTTAAAAGGGAACTAAACAGGCTTTCCAACGGTATAAGATGTATTGCCGAGAAGCATTGTTACAAAAAAAAAAAATTCTACCAAACACAAATTTCCTTCCTTTTTGTGCTATGTTTATATTATTAGGGGTCAGTATCAGTTAGTTTGCTTTGCTTTTCCCCCAAATGCGAGACAAGCAGTCTTTAAGAAATGGCTTCAGAAAGGATTTTCACTTTCTTTCCAAGTCATGAGCAGCTCAATATTCCAATCATGGAATCTGCTGTGTTTCGCTGTATTGGAGCAGCACACAAGACCCTCCTAAATCTATGGTGGGATTAAGTTCATGCTTTGCATTGCTAAGCAGCTAGGTCTCGTCAAGCTGACAGTTGTTAAGGACTGCCTGGCTTCATAAATCAATAGAGACATCAAAGGCGAGAGTCATCCGTTAAACAACTCGTACTTCAGAAAATAAACTTGGGCTCTTTATTTTGCCTCCTGAATTGGAGTTGGAATGGAATCATAGGGACTCAAATGCCAGTGCATCAGCATCTGAGTCCCCACTAAATCCTGATTGCAGCATTTTGAAACCATCAGCAACCCTGGCAGCTGATGCATCTTGGAATATGTAGCTCTTAGTTAATAAGATAAACACGTAATCTATTGGAATGCTCTCTCTCTCTCTCTCTCTCTCTCTCTCTCTCTCTCTCTCCAAACTTGAATAATCTGATAATAAATAAGGCAACAGGAAGCCTAGTCTAGAGGGAAGAGGCTACTGAGGCTGCTAGTGGAATTCCACAGATCCATTATCTCAAACCTTGTTGATTTACTAAGCACTTGGGGGACAGTTCTGTATTAAATCTATCCTGTTTGTAATGAGAATCTGCTTAAATTATGACACTCCCATAAGAAAAACACCCCCTGTCCCATCCCCTGAATGTAGATTGGGTGGCATAGAACCAAATAGTGCATCACTCGTAATTTATCTCAAATTTCTTTGTAAAAATGAATAAATAAGAGATTTTTTTTAATTTGCTGGGTTCAACTTGTAGCCTATTAATTCTTTTCCAGAAAAAGTACAGTTGTTCACTTTAAGATTCAAAACATTTCTGAACCTGAACATTGGCATAAATGTACAGTGGGAAGAACTGTAGTAGTCTAAAACAACACATAGTCTAATACCAGTGCTGCTTGGCTGCATTTTCCAGCTGGCCAGTATCTTACAATATTTGGCCAATTCCTCCATACTCAATTGGGAGGCTGTGATTTGACTTCAACTTGTCCGGGAACACACCCATCAACGAGTGCACAGGCAGCATTGCTGGCCCTCTCGGCTTTGATTGCCTCTCATAGTTGCTATGTGGTTGTAGGCTAGTGATGAATTTGCACTCCAAAATATGCCTTCTGTTGTCTGGTGAGACTGTGGCGAATTAAACTCATGCGCCTCTGCCTGTTTTTTTTCTTCTTTTTTTTTTCATTTTAAAGGCTCATCTGAGGATTGTGCTGAAGACAATGATGATTACTTTGTTGGTGAGGGTTTTTGTTTCGGTTGCAAATTGTTCACATGAGCTATTTGTAAAGACCTCCTACCCACCAAAGGGAAATTAAAGTGATAGTAGCTCTTAAAGCAGCATTCTCCATCCGGAACCTTAAGCAGATTAGACACTCACCTGATTGACTGTATTTTTCTGCAAATAAGGACAAGCTTGCTGATTGAAAAGCTAACCCCAGTTGAGCCAGTATTCACATAAATAATCCACCCCCAAGACATGAATGCCCCACAGGTCCAACTTCTGGGCCTGAATGAGTTGCGACTACATTGCTTTCAGGCCCATATATTTAACCAGATTTCATCCGCTGAATATCAAAAGGGACGGGTTGGTTCCAGTAATTGCTAGGCTCTCTGAGGCTGCATCAGCCAACAATGAATCAGAGAGTCTCACATGCTGCCTCTCCTGCAGGATGCTTGGGAAACGAGGCTGCTGTGCTGAACTCTCGCAGGCCGTTGAGCAGCCACTGTCTGCTGCATACTGATGTGTGGCAACAGGACTGGGCTTCCACAGACCAGAACAAGCTACACTTCATTTGTGTACACAGGTGCAGACCAGGTAAGCGCTTAATGAATAACAGTAGCACAAGTAAAATAATCTGAATTTTTTATTTTATTTGTTGCATATTTGCATTGTTTTCTTCTTAATATCGACTTAGCATTTTGGTTAAATACTTAAGTGGTTGGCATAAGGCGTGATCTGAGAGGAAAGAAGTTTCACAATATAACACCAGTCCTCCATAATGATGTTTAGCTGTATTAGCACAGTGACAAATGATGATGCATTTTTTGGAAATCACTACCCTGTAACAGTCAGCGTCTTCAAAGATCTGCATATATTCCCATAATATCAGCATATAAATAGTGTCCACAGTTATTCCCTATGTGTACTGGACCCAGGTGTTTTTAATGAGCCAGAATGGGGAGTTCTATGCAATTCATAGACAGATTAATATGGAAGCGCTGTTCTGTAATTATCAGGATTAACATATATTAAAAAGTTCAATCAAGAGTGTGAACAAACCATAGTACAAAATTATTCTGGACTTTTCTGCTTTAAGCAGGTGTTGGTACGTGCAAAGGTATATTGTTAGGCTAATTCATATGACTATAATTAAGTGTAATTTGTAAATCCTGATTCAATACAAGGATCATTATACTTTAAATGAATGGCATTTTGATTGCAAAGAAGTGAGTGTGATAGATATTGTAGGTTCATGCCTGGCTCTGTATGCAAATGAGTACACATAATTTGCTTCACAATAGTTAAAGGTTACACAGTTCTTCTCTCCTAAGAACAGACAGTGTTTCTCTTTGCCACATGCTCTTTGTTTAGAGGGCTATGCGGCTCAGTGGTCACCAGATTTGTGTCTGACTTGATGTATCGATCTCTATGCACTCCCTGTCAGCATCACTGCTTGGCCTCAGCATCTTCCATGTCCAGACAAAAGGGCCAATATCAGTGAGACACATGTTGGATACATCTCGTCAGATTAGCACACAACTGTTGGCTGTGGCCCTGTGGAGACATTCAGCCTCCTCAAATAAGCCGTTGACATTGGGCAGTTTGAATTCAAGGGTGTCGATTGGCCAGTAACTGACCCGTTCGGGCGTATGTAGCCTACTGCTCAGTTCGACGGCAATTCCCTGCCAAGGCTGACCGATGGTGGTAGTTTCTCAAGGGGACCAATTACTACAGTAAGCAGGCTGTATACTAGGCTCCCAACAGTGAAACACCTTGCACATTTTGCTTACCACTATTTTGTTTTGGGGGTGTGGTTGCAAATACAGCAAGCATGTTTGGCTATCTTGTTAGGAGCAATCAAGCGGTTAGCCTGTTGGGTCAATAGTTTGAGTTCTTAAATATCTACAGGGGTCTACAGTAATTGCCTCAACCATGTACGTATATGTAACAATTTATGTTGATGGAGACAATAACTTCACCCAGAGATCTTTTCATCATGTTTATATGTGTAAATGTTTTCATGCCAGTAGTGAAGAGGTGGCAGACAAGAAGTAGCTCTCAGTAAAAGATCCACAATTCTCATAGAATGTATTAATATGAATAAAATCAAACTTTTCAGCAGCCCAAACAATGCGTGTGTGAATGGCCAATCTTAATAATGGCATAGAAGCTATTGACCCAGGTTCAAACAAATCTTACATTAGATATTGCTACAACAAGTTACTCAGTTTTTTTTCTTACAAAATCATTAAAACTTTTGCCACTCGAGGTAGTTTGCACATGGCACCTGGAGCCCTGCGGCAATTTTTGTATTTATGATAATGTATTCCCCTCTCCTGTGCATGCACAGGCCATTATATAGTGTACTGCCTCCCACCCTTTTAGTGTACAGCTGACACAATCACAAAGTATAGTTCCTCAACCTTTTGGAAACCTATCTTTCCTATTATTTCCTAGTATTTTCCAATTCTTGGGACTAGAGGCCATATTTTGTATTGGTTTTGCCAATACAGCGGGAATTTTTGGCCTCTTTTGACACTTAGTAGTTTTACCAATATAAGTGTAAATGCACTCCCTTCTGTTTACCCAACGAATGGCATGTTTGTTTTACTTAACCTTATAACGCCTTATGTATCATACTTGCTACATGAGTTTTTAAGACGTTAACATCATCCTAATCAATACTGAAAAACCTGCAATCTCACACGCCTTCTGCCCTCTGATAGATTATCTGTGCACTAGAAATTCAAGTGTCTACGACATTCAGAAGCTGAGATACAGATGTACTGGATGCTTCTTCTGAATTTCCTCATGGCTGTTGATGTTTTCATTTTTGTCCTGATAGTAAAACTAATTTTAATATTTTCGTCAGAAGGCAATACGGATTTGTATGGACCGGTAAGGAGGGCAACACGCAGCTGCCATGACTACCCATTAGCCAATCAGAATGCTCATTCTGTCGTTGCCATAAAATACAAATATACATTTATATTATTTAAACATAAGTGCTTTTTTTGTTTCCTTGTTTCACTTCATTGCTAATTTTTCACTTCAGTATCTCTCCAGTTTTCCATTGGTTTGGGCTGTTGCAATAGCCTAAAAAAATCAAACAGACCACAAAGGCATGGAATTGAAAATAGGGCAAACTAAAAACATATTAACCATGACAAGTAGGAGACAATGAAAATGAGGACAAAACTAGGCTTTACTTGACACCTGCTTCAAGGGTAGGATAGAGCCTATATCAAGAGAGCACAGTCCAGCTATTTAGTTACTTACACAAGTTAACATTGGTGTTACTGTTTCTTGGGAACACAATTGGCTACAAAGAAAGCAGCATGGTGGCTCAGACCGTAAGGCTGCCAATCCACATCTTTTCAAAACATGACTGGGTTCTAACCCCGCATTGACTATTTACATTACATTTTCATTCATGCAGCAGTTAACAGGAATTGGCAACAGACAATCTGACCTGTCAAACACAGACACAAAACATCTTTGCCTGTATTGAACAACAAAGTGGAGCGTCATCTTTGACTTTGAACTAGATATTGATCTGTGGCTGTTCACATCTGCAACAAAAGGAAGTAACACCAGTGAGAAAGTGAAAGCAGACATCACCAATGAGCAAGACTACTAGTTAAACTGGAACACTCCCTTTTGCAGCAATTTTCTTTTCTTTCTTCAATCCAATTTCCCTCAGCATTCTTATGAAATGATCTCCCTCTGGAACGAAATACTGTTTTCTGATTGGCTAATGGGGTGTACAATAAGTTCGTATAGATGGACACCTTGGACGTAGTCCCAGTAGAAAAGTTAAATCGCCGTTCCATATCAATGCTCTTGAATGGTTACCATTGACAACCAACGTAACGTTTATTTTTTGACAGCTAGGATAATTCGAACAAAGATGGCGGCGTGTTGGGAGAAGTTAGTGGGAAATGTTTTATGTTAATTAAGCTATCTACACAACTTTTTTACACGACTTTTTTTTTTTAAAACGACGAAGTCTAAATTGACTCGGTTAGTTGTTTATGTGCTCCACGAATGTTGCGGAGTATTGTAAGTCTTAACTGAAAGTCTCGAATATTATTTGTAGGCAGCTGCTAACGCGTAGACGAAAAACCCATTCAAACAGATAGTAGCTCACACGGCTAACTCGCCGGCTCGATTGTGAGCCTTCGACCAAAATCACCAAACCTGACCTCCCTGTTGCTCTGTCCAACTTCACCATCAACGGAAATGTGGAGTTCAACTTTAAATAGTAAAACCTTATGAACAACACCTTTGTCCGTGTGTCCGTTTACAGAGGAGAGCTCATGAGTGTCACTTTGCAGCAATGCCTGGGGAAACTAAAGGTCATATGATAAGACCAGTTCCATGCACTACTTTCTCACTACTTTCTCTAACGGTAGCACTAGGCTTCAAATCAAGAATTCATCAGGTTATTATGCATGTTAAGTTTCCTAAAGATAAAGGAAATTCTAAATAATAATAAAAACATTTTTGGTTGTTGTAAACGGGAGATAAGCGGGATAACGGCCTCCGAGCTGTACAGTTCTACAAAGATAATGGACTCCGCTACGCGTCGTGGAGTTCTTTGCCCCACAGCGTCCATTATCTTTGTAGAACTGTACAGCTCGTCGGCCGTTATCCCTTACATATCACACTACAGACTTAGTCCTCTTAAAAAGACTAAAAAGACTCCTCTCCAGAGCGCTGTCACTGCCTTGTGCCATGTGTATTTAAGGTCCGTTTTTCAAAGCACAGTACTCAATCACGGTTTTTAAATGAAAATTCAAATTTAAAATGGTCATACTTATCGTTGAAATGTTACCGTGGTTTACCATGAAGCTGGTTTCCATTTCATGCTATCCAGGTCCAAGCCATTAGCGGTTCTGTTGTAATTTAACACTGCGTTTTTTAAGGCTGCATTGGAGAAGCTATGGGAATCAGCCCTTTCAGGGTGACTGCCACCAAACGCCAGTCAACTGAAAAAAGAGAGTACATCATCTTTCCTTGCCACTCATCCCCATAACATACAAATAATTGGTCCAAAGTACATTAATACTTCGTGCACAATGTATAAATCCTTTGCGCTCTTTCAGGACAAAGTAGATTTAAGTGCTCAGACGATTTAAAGGGCAGAGGGGAAAGCGCAGTCAATTCCATCTTTGGAGAAAAAGCCTGGCCTAAGGAACAGAGTGACCATCACTAACTGAAACACATCTGGATATTACGGTTGCATAACGTGATGGGACGGGACATGACGAGTGCACTGACTTGCTCACTCTCTTCATGGCTGCAAGAGCACATGCTGTTTTTATGAAAAAAATGTGAACTGGGACAAATTGCAATGGTTCAAACGGTTGTTCCATCATAGCTTGCAAAACCAATGGTAGATGCCATGGCACCTCACTCCTGTCATAGATCTGGGGCCGTATTCACAAAGCCTTTTATCTTACCACTAGGAGTGCTCCTAACTCGCGCTAAAACCTTTTACGTAGGAGTAATTTCTTAAAAGTGATTCACAACGGCTCTGAGACCTACTCATACTAAGGATAATACCAACTCCTAAGCTTAAGATAAAAACTCTGTTGCTATGGATGACGTCGCTTCTCATGCACGAGTTTAGAAGGGGTGAGGACGGTGATTGGTTGTTGACAGGCTCTCTCATTAAAAACTCATTTGTGACGTCTCTCTAACAATCCCACTATATCGACTGAAAATAAGAGAATAACCTAGGCTTCAAATTAAGTCATATTAAATAGTTATGGACAGTGCAGTTAGCAGAATGCACAGGCATGATGACAAGTTTGTGCATCCAACGGGAATGACACTTTGCACGTTAAGAGAAATATAAAGCGATCAATATAAAATATGGCAATTGCATGTAATCAAGGCAGTAATAATTAAAGCACCCAGCAAACTGTAAGGCTATTATATTTCCAGCCCTTGACCACTTCAAATATCAGCACATGCGGCCCTTTAAGCCCTCCAATCTTAATTGATCAAAGCGAAACGAACGTGAAACGTAGGTTATAGCCTAAGCGAAAGCCTACTGGTCCCAGGACCAATAGCCACTGTCACCCCAGCGGCATCCAGCTGGTAAGTTCTCAAAAACCTGCCGCTCTCCGTTGAAATGCACAAGTCATCGGTACATCCAACTGTTGGATGATGTGGGGTCTACAGTGCGTTGATAGTTTGATGAATTAAACGGCTGAATGATGATCCCCAGTGTCGTCATTTGCGTTTTCCGCGAAGCCAAATAGCCTATCTTTATGTTTCCAAACATTTAACTTCGGGACACATCGTTGTTTAAAGGCGTCATTGCATCCCGCGCTAATTCTACGACAATATTAATACCTTCACGGTTTAAGCAATGTCTTTTATCAATTCCAAGTCGGCTGCAGCCATCTTACGATTTTTTGTGAATAGGTCTTAGTGACTTAGGAGTCCTCATGAGGAGTTTTAAGCTGTCCTAGACTTTTTAGGGATAAAATATTTTGTGAATTGCTCTTAGTAAAAAAAATTAGGAGTCCTACATTTAAGACTGACACGCCCATTATTTTTAGGAGTTTCTCCTAAATTCGCCACTTATGAGCTACTTTTAGCCCTAAGATTCTTTGTGAATACGGCCCCTGATCATTAGTGCATGTTTGCCAACAGTGATATGTGGCAGGCTGAATTTGCGACAACATACATTTCTAAAGTAGAGGGGGATAAATCTTTATCACACAAGTATTGTAAATATTCAAGCACCACCTCAACTCTGCAGTGAGTGGGAGGCACACCTCACTTAGCTCACCAGCGTTCAAACACAAGGCATTCAGAAACACACAGAGACGGAGAGGACACTGCATGGGAACTTTGAAATGGCAGAGACAGAACAGAGCCCTTCCCCTTAGATAATAAATCCCTGTGCATTAGGGTTTCCCATGGAGAGCCATGCGTCAGCACTGCCAGGTCCATGAACAACACCCCTTTTCGATCTGACTAGGTTGGAAAGCGTACAACTTCAGTTTCAGCCATTGGCTTGCCTGCGCGTCCACTCCCAACGGGTACCTTTGGTCTTGTGGTGAAAAGGTCTTCTTGCACCAGTCTGAAACAATGCCATATCATCTTTACTACTAGTTGATGCCATTTTCGGCCCTTCCCCTCGATGGCATGTCTGCTCCATGGTTCACCCTCCCTGGAAGATGCATTGCTGTGAGTGAGAGGAGATGAAAGTGGGCCCACAAAAGAATATATTTGGTTCATAAAGTGCCACTGTTACTGTCTGGGAATTCCCCGCCCCTTCACTGCATTTTATTTGCTCAGTTAGTCTGGCGAATTACTCAATAGCGGTCCACTTCAGTCACGTAATTGGACACTCCCTTAACCAATCAGACCAATGATACTATACAACGATACAACGATCGGTAATAAAGCAAACACATATATTTTCTGTATGAATTGTTCCAGGGCAAGTTTCTGTTCTATTTTCAAAGAAAACTTGCCTTTGAAATCATCCAAGACAGCTGCGAGAGCAGTATCGAAGTTTTGCTGTGCTTCTCTCTTTGCCGTCGCTTTTGTCACATAGTCGTGGTTGGTTTAAATCCGCCAATGGCGCGCCAGGTAGCCAATAGCCAGTTTGTGATTGGCTCCAAGGATCCTTACTAGGGATGCAAATGATTAATCGACTTTAGATTAATTGTCGAATAAGAGGTTGCTCGATCAAAATGTATTAATCACGATTAATCGCTAGAGGGCGCTAGCGCGAGAGACCGGTTGAAAACAAAATGAAGCGAGCGAAAAGAAGTGCGGTGTGGGACCACTTCAACATTGTTAATTCAGGCAAAGTCAAATGTTCTCTGTTTAATGCGGTATTGAAATACAATAGTTCCACTAGCTCACTCAGTTATCATTTGAACACCGTGAATGCTGCTGTCCTGCATGGCACCACCAGTTCACCTGGTCAACCTAAAATCACAGCTACACTGTATTATACCTTCTCTCGCTTACTGCCGCGAGGTTAGCTATTAGTTCGTTAGCGGGCTAGCTGAGACTTCATAGAGTTAGCTACCTAGCTCGTTAGCGGGCTAGCTCACCTTGCTATGAATATGAATATCTCTGTCTACTCCCGCGCTAACGTGTGCCCGCGAGTTTGGCTCATGAGAGTAAGTAAGTAAGAGTTGAGTTGGCTATTTAGCTTGATAGCGGACTAGCTCACTCAGGCTTAATGATATTATATACCTAGCTCGTTAGCGGGCTAGCTTACCTTTGCCTGATGGCTTGCCATTAAGAATGTAACTACTCTATCCCTCACTACCGTGAGCGCGAGTTAAACTTCAGAGAGTTGGGTTGGCTATTTAGCTTGTAATAGCCTAGATGCAGTTTCTTTATAATCTATAGGCTCAATGATATTCTGTTTGGCTCTCTATTTAATTTCTTCTATTCTTTTTTTTTATGTCTGTTTCAAATGCAAGAACTGAGCCAGTCCATAATTTATTTCTTTGTTTTAAATTAAATAATGTATTTTGTTATACCATAAAAAAACTTTTCTGCTTTCTTTTCCTAATGCATAATTACTTGAGGAATGTATAATAGAATAGAATAGAATATAATTATCAGAATGTAATGTAATATAATAACTCAACTATTTAGCTGATATTTGTAAAGGCCCTATTGAAGCACTGAAACTCAGGTGAAAAACGCCGCTTATCAATTAATCGAAAGTCGATCGATAAGATTATCAACTAATGATTAATGAATGAATCGATAATTTGCATCCCTAATCCTTACAATGCTGAACTAAGTTTGTATAGCCGCTTCGCCAGACTGAGTTTGGAGGCAAAATCAAATTGGCCGGAAAAAGAGGGACGGGACTTCCCAGACAACCACTGTTACAGTGATACAGTCCAATCCAATGAGAACATGTGATCCCACAATAAGTGTTTGAAAGTGTGTCAGAGCAGAAAGGAGCACATTTATGTGCAGTGTTCTGTTCCTTGGACCATCACCCTCCCCCAACGCATGGCGCCCCAGCCCTGCATTGATGCGTCCATGGTTACCACGTTGTGAATTGAGACCCTTGTTCTTACGCAGAGGTAAAGCATGCATATAACTCTGTGTAAAACGTTTGCGTCTGTCTCTGACAGCGTGCAGACAGTGAACCTTCACATGACTTTTGCATGTCTAGCAGTCCTAATGGGGTTCAATGTTTGATGAGGCTTCTGTAATCAGACCGAAGAGTAATTGAACCGCTGGCAGACGGTGCCTTCTTGTGAAGTTTGCAAAAGGGGCAATCGTCATGTTTGAATCTATAATCACTCATAGAAAATATTTAGTTTAATTTGTTGGAAATCGTGAGAAGAAGCCACTCATCCAATTCATTTATAATCCTCGACCCTACGCAGCAGGGATAAGGATGTTTCTACACACTTCGTTGTGTGGTATTACGATAGCAGCCCGAGCATCGAGTAGTATGCGGTATTTGGTTAGTCCCAGTGGCCCTTTTTTGGAGAAGGATTATTGCGACCTCCCTTTCTCTTTATGCTTCGACCTCCCATTCTCTTTATGCTTTGCCAGGAGTGCTGAGAGCAGTGTTAAGGCTGTGTAGAGTACCTTGTTTTGCCGTCCGGCCTGAATTCATGCCATGTCCAACCTCTTCCTGCCCTGAGCATGGGGCTGGGGTGGGGGGAGGGGACTGCACTGCTGGGCAGACATCGTCCTCTCTCCACTATGAGGATGTGTGAGTTGTTGGAACTCTGAGGGGGTCAAGTGAGAGCGTTGTCTGCCTTGTCTGTGCTGCTCCACTGCAGGAGGGTAATTTTAGTGCTGTCTGCCTTGCAGCATGTGCTGGTATGCTCTAGACTGTTTCTGAGTAGCGTTGTTCTTTTCAGTCAAAACAAGTCTGGCCTCTCCAAAAAGGCCATTCGGAGACAGTGGGGCATCCTGTAGGAAGGTTTAATCCCTATTCTGAATCTGCTTTAAGGTCAGCCTCGGATGGCATTCCAGAACGTCCAGGTTAGACATCTCTCTGCCAGTATGGGCTGCACATCGTTGCGCAGATGGCTTGATCCGTAGCTCGTCGAGCATGTCATTGTTTTCTACTAGTTCGCCTTCCTCTAGCCTCTTTAGCATCTCCGCCCGGTGTTCAGGGCTTCTCCTGTTTTCCCTCTGGTGATGTAAGCTTTCTCTGCTATAGCAGATTTAGTCCTACTGGGCTTCGAGGGCAAGGACTTGGACTTCCATTGTGGCCTTGCCAGCAGGGACGGATAAGACACCATGGAATCTAGGGGTGACATGGGCATGTAGCCCAGGTCTGTGTTTTCATACACGTTCATGTAAGCTGCCACACCTTGCACAGGGACCCCGGCAGTGTATGGCGATTTCCATGACAGTTTTGGTTCCTGGTGTACTTCAGGGAAGAATGCAGCTTTGGTGTCATCTTCTACCTATCTTTAGGCAAAAATCAGTTGACAATGCGAAATGGGGGGGGGGAGTTGGCACAGAGTAGAGGACACATTATGAGAAAACACAAAAAACGTTCATTGACTGGCTCTCTGCGGTTCTTTTTTTCTGGAGAGAACATGGGCTTATCCTCGAGATCACCATGGGAAAAGCGTCACTCTTGTCTCTTATCCAAAAGGGTATTGGGAGGGGGGCACTCAGCATTGTCCATCCCTAGACACGGCAAGCACTCGGCATGAGTGTCAGGGGATAAGATGCCGGTGCTGTAATGGTATTGTTTACCAGGGGTAGTCCGCTTTCTTTTCTTGAAAGCCGGGGCTGTGAATAGCTGTGGACAGTTTAACTAGTGAGACAGTTTAGGTAGTGAGTCACAAGAGTATTATACAGCTTACAGAGAGCAAATAACAGATGGTGATTTCAGAGACTCTGACATGCATACTACTTATTTACTACATATGCACACACACTCTCACACACACACACACACACACACACACACACACACACACACACACAATATATAAATATTTGACAGTTCATGACATATTCGAGCATGTCAGAATCAAGCCCCAAATTGCAGGGGGTTAAATAAGAAACTTAAAATAAAATGAACTGTTGTCTGTTGTCTGTTGTCTGTTTTTGGAAGTCTTTCTGGCTGCTGAGATACAATAGGACTTTTCACTGTGAATGGTAGATTGATCTCTCTTAGAGTTGGAGGCAAGCATCAAATGGATGGATGTAAACTTACCTCAAGATATCGGTAACATAAACCTTAACCCTCTATACCCCAATAGAGGGTACCTCTACGTTCTTCTGTGCCCGTTCAATCAGCACATATAGTTTGCATTACAGATTAAGGACAAAAAACATATGTGGTATTAATTCTTCTTTTACATGATGATGAACAGAAAGGTGAGGATGTGAGGCCTGGGAGGAAGGTTGACTGCTTTTCGGTCTCCATTACCCTCTTACCCTCTTACACTGAATTTACATCTTTATATATTTATATATATATATTTATATATGAGTTTTAGGAGCAAATGTCAAAAACGCACACCCACACACTCTCCTTGTCAAGTACTGATTTTTATTCAACCAGATTTAAGATTGTGTGGAAAGGGAAACCAATTAGAGTAAAAAGAGCAGTGCTTAAAGGTACACAAGACCCAGATAGATCTTTCCCATGTGAATGCATGCTTCACTTTTTTACTTGTCGGGTCACCCTTATAATAGAACGTTTTTAAATTTTTGTAGTGACAAAAGTATAAAATGTTAATTTCGACTAAATCAAGCTCATCTGTGTAAGAAGAATCAATGTGCTAGGTTACATTTGTGTTGACTCTTTGACATGTTCAGCATGGGGTTCAATATAATGTTCCACATGTACCTGCTAAAAGCTCAATGCTCCACTAATGAGAAATTATAATAATCAAAAATAGCCACTAAAAAGCAAAAACCATCAACATGAAATATAGAAAATTGGGTTTTCTATGAGATATTTTATAATATTTTGTCATATAGAGCTTAGTCTGTATGTGTAGTGCTCCTTCACTTCCATTGTTGCCATGGTTACAGGAAACAGCAGGTACACAATGTGCTATAACCTTCAACTTACAAAGCTCGTCCTTGTTTGCAAGGACTAGAATGCTGCATTGCCTTTAGTGGAGAGACATTTTGAACACAATACATTTCTGAAACCCACAATGGATTAAAGTAATCATGTAAAGATAGTGGAGGTGTAGCTGTGTGCTTTTAATATTTTAAAAGGCCTAATGCATGTGGAACACCAATTCTGAAAATCAGGAAATCATTTGGTAGAAAGATGTTCTCACGTCAAATACTTTCCACCGACCATATACACATTATGGAAATAATTACCTAAATCCTCATACCTTCAACACTAACCACTAAGCAATACTAGCAATGTTTTCATAGCAGTTCACACACACACACACACACACACACACACACACACACACACACACACACACACACACACAGTTGACCCGAACACAAGGACAAAGGGGAATTCATGTTGCACTGCTTACCCATGCACATCCCTGATATATGTGCTATTTTAGTTTAAAGAACAGCAGCCCATTGCAGCTTTATGACGGCTACAACATTATGTATCAGCTTCCCTCAATATTTTAAAGAGTGGCATAGAACAAAATGTGAAAACTGTGATTTAGGCTCTTTCTATAGATTGTAGAAGATATTCACCTGGGTATTCACAGAAGAACCTCAAATTTCTGTGCAGCTCTCACCCGAGTGACTGACCCTAAGGTCACTGGAGGCCCCATTTGAGTCAGGCTATGGAACCGCATCTGCCTTCATCTAATTATATGACCGCTGCAGGGATCTCTCCCCACTGCTCTTGCTGTCTTCATCAGGCCTCATATCAAATTCCTTTTCATATTCATTTTTATTCAAAGCAGCCTTCAAAGTCGGTGTCATCATCCACAGTACAGGGGAGATGTCCCTGGGATGCTGTAAAGCTTGAAAACAGCACTTTCTCTAATCTTACATTCATCCAATGAAATGTCAGTATGCTTGCATCATTTTCTGTTGTTATGTTTAGAAGGAAATAGAGAATATCCTATCTTCCACTCTATGTTTCTCACAGTAGTACAGGTTATCTGCTTTTAATATCATATGGCTTAATTGTATGGTCATGCACTCAGCCAGTAGTGTAATGTGGACATGTTCATATTCATATTCATGGGCCAGAATGTGGCATGTAGGTTTCTGATTGTTATGCCTTACACTACAACATATATCAGTTCTCTAATCAAGTAGTTGTACTCCAGGCCCCCTGATGAATCGTTATTTGAAAAAGCCAACTTACAATTATGGAAAGCTAGACAGAATGTGCTACATGACAGGCATTTGGCGGCACTCTTCCTGCCCTGCCATTTAATGAGGGTAACTTCAGTGCGATAAAGCCGGAGTGATGGATGGGCAAACACAAAGGTCTCTTCGCCAAATTTCATGTTGCTCAGACAGATGCTCCCTTTGCCTTCATTTCGGCCATTATTTTCTGTCCTAAACGGATGAGAATTAAGAACTGTGATGCTCACTATTAACATGGGTTGGTTTTTAGTAATAGTTCCCTTATAAGCTAAGTTGTCTTGCAATGAAAGGTCAAAAAAGATCATTGATCTTTGATAAGTGATGTTTGGCAGTTTATCAAGCAGTGGTGGTCCGTCAGGGCCTTCAAGGCCTTCTCTGCTGGCCTAAACATCATCAGAAAATAAATGTAATAAAATACATTTAATTTTAATATTTTCTTTTCATAAATATGTATTCAATTATTCCCCATAGTCCATTATCTTCATTTCATAGCTTCCAGCGTTGTTAATTTATGTTAGAGCTTTCATCCAATCATATTTCAGCTATCATGTGTTGCCACGCTCCGAGAAACCTTCCCCGAGAACAGAATTCTTCCCTGAGGCCTTCAGAATTCACATTGAAGGCCCGTGTACATCTGATTGGTTTTCACAACTGGCTGTTTCAGTTCATTTAAGTTGAATGAACTGAAACAGACAGTTGTGACAACCAATCAGATTTCGAGTTGGCGACACTGGGCCTTCTAGAAGGCCCGGAAGATTTCTTTCCTCGCGTTGAACGTGACACGTAAACGTCCTTTGATTGGATACTGAGGCAGACCGGTGCAGTGCTTCAGTGCTCAGTTTAGCTGGCTAATGCGAAAACGACGTACATCGGTTTCAATGCTTATTATGCTAGTTGTTTCAATTGGTAAGACTAAATATAATTACATTAACCAACTCAAATAAACTAGTTTACACCAACTTGATAATTCCAGTTTTTGATACAATTACAACGCCATTTTCAAGACGGAACTTTCAAGAAAAACTGGATATCGTGAGGATGGGAAGTTTAATGAAACTGCTTTGCAGGTGAGACAATGCGATGTTTAGTGGACAAACGTGTTTAAGCTCACATAGGCTACTTTCGGTGGACTTAATAAAACTTTGTAGACTAATCCCTGAAAATCGCCTTTTATTTTTAAGTTGTGACAGTAATATCCAAGCGATCATATAACTGAGAGTTTACTACTCTTAATGTATTGTTAATACGGGTGTATTGATTTTAAATGCTCCGGAAATATTGATAAAGTCTGTTGTACTCGACTATGTTAAGGAGATGCAATGCTCACTTATTCTGCCTTTCTGTATAAATATAATGGTTCGAGAGCCATGGCGTCATAATGATGGTATTAGGAGGTGGATTCACTCAGTTTAACATCGTGTAGCCTAGGACATCGCTGAAGGCCCAGTCGTGAAATGCACGGACCGCCACTGTTATCAAGTATATCTGCCTTGTTGTCACAGGGACATTTAATAGCAGGTACTGATATTCCATACAGTATTTGTGATGGTCGTTTGGAGCACAAACAGTATACAACGAAAGAGAGTACGCCCCCCTGTGCAATATCACTTAAATGTTAAAAATACAGGCCGCAGAAACTCAATGCAACAAAAGTTTACACTTTTAATTACTGAGATTAAAATATTTTAGTTTTTTAATGTCCACCATTATTTTTAGTGACAGACTCAATTCTCCCTGGCATGAACATACTTTCAGACTAAGACATGGAGACAAAGTAACATGGATTCATAAATGCCAGTATGGTAGCAAGGTTCATTTAAATTATTTTACTATAATAGTTAGTTGCACTACCTATTGAAACACTCCACTTTGCAAATAAATATGCCAAAGAAACTGGTCTGTGGATGAAACATATTAGTTTAATGGTGCTTCTTTTAAATAATTGTATGATTTGCTAGGAATCTCTTGATACCTCTGATATTTATCTAGCTTTTGAAAGCAAAATAACACTGAAAATATCTAGTTTTTTAGTTTACTTAACCTGCATATGACAGCCTTTAACTGTCTTTGCACGTCAGAGATTGGAACATTTAAGACTATTAAGTGATCCATCCATTTGGAAGTATCTGAAACCTTAATTCGTAATCTCTGGGTTAGGTATGAATTAAGGGAAATATGAAGTAAAGTTTAGGGAACCGCTGTTGGACCAAGGACAGAAACCAGTCTAATAGCCGAAGGTTTGTCTTATCCGGTGACCTGGTGAGACAGCTTAGATGGTTGAAGCTATTTACTGACCAGTCTTACTCCAATTATTTATTAACAGCAGCTGATACACTTGTGGCTGCAAATGATCAAAATATGAATTCATAATATTATGTCTCTGAGAATGTCCTACCTGTTCATCAAAGACTTATCTGAGTTCAAAAAGGACTTACAGACATCCGCAGAACTCAGCCAGCAGACTGTAAAATAGTCTGAGGACTGTCACAGTAACTATTACAGCTGACTAACCTGGCAGAGGCAGTTACTGTTGTGTGTCAAATCATCACACATTTCTGCTGTGACTTAGAATGAATCCTGCCCAGATAGTGCATACTTAGACCTAGACGTGAAAACTGGTCGCATCTCATAAGAAAAAAGTGGTAAAAGCTCTCCAGAAGCTCAAAGGGAGGACACCGCCAGGGCCAAACAACATCCCTCTGGAACCCACAGCAGACATTGTGGTTTGCCTACTACAAGATGCCTGGGAGAGAGAAGAAGTACCATCAGGATGGAGAACAGGCTATTTAGACAAACGAAGAAGGGAGACCTCAACGACTGCCAGAACTGGAGAGGAATCCAGCTCCTTACCCTTCCAAGCAAGGTCTTCACCAAAGTGATCCTAGAGAGGATTAGAACAGCCGTTGACTCCAAGCTAAGAGAGGAACAGGTGGGGTTCTGAGCTGGGAGATCTTTTACAGATGGGATAGAGAACCTCAGCATTATCATAGAACAGTCACGGGAGTAGCAGTCCTCACTCAGCTTAATTTTCATCGACCTGAAGAAGGTATTTGATATAGTGGATTAGACAGCTATCTGGAGAGTCCTCAGGCACTACACCATTTTTCAGAAGATTGTCATCGTGATAGAGACTCTACACTATTATCCTATGCCACGGCTTGAAACCCCCAGGGAAAAAGGAACAGTGGACAACCAGCCCTGACATGCAGAAAGCCCCGCAGTCAGAACTCAAGACCATCTGCCTATCCTGGGGAGAGGTGAAGTGGACAGCCCAAGACACACATATGGTCACTTACAGTGAAGGCCCTATCCTATGACCGGAACGAAAGGGGAAAATGAGTGCTTGATACAACAGATTCCTTGTTATTACTGAAAGTTACAATACCACGTATTAACAATTAAGACAATTAAGAATCCATTGTAATGCCAGGAATAAGCAAATTAAGAATTGTATGTAATGCCAGGAATAAGTGAATACAAAACACAATGACGAAGGTAAAACAAGAATAAAATATGAAGATGTAACACGTCTAACAATAACACAAAGAAGAAACAAAATCAAAGATCTAGCAGACCTGCCACAGATATGGCTACACATAAGAATCCATGTGGGATTTCTGAATATAGAAACACTCAAAATACAATGTTGTCACTTTCCCTTAGTTATCCAGCCAGAACAAAGACATTCTTACTTGTTAAATGGAAATTTGCATATCTCAGTGTTTTTTAATTATGGGGGGTATTCCCTTTTCTGAGTGGCAGGAAATAGGATCCTGGAGTCGTATTTTGTGACCCCCAGGTGGGTGTGTCACCTAGGAGTGGAGACCAACATCTCCCCATGTTTTTGGAAACCTTATAAAGATCCACCCTATTGTTTCTATAACTGAGACCCTTGTACTCCTCGCCTGAGACCCTTAAAAATCAAACCCCTAATGTGCTTCTATTCGCCGAAGATATTTCAACCCTAAAATGTGGCTAGGTTTGTGACCTCACAATGCCCTGTGCCTGGAAGAAGGGAGAATGGAGGGGGGCACGAGAGAGTGAGGGCGAACAGGAGGCAAATGACAGACCGGGTGATAGAAGTGGTGTGAAAACAATGCTCAATCACTTCAAACAAACATCAGAAAACAACGGGCATTAAAATATGAAAGTGACTCCACAGGGAACGCCAAATGTGTTTTGTCATTGTTCGCCCAAGCAAAAGGTTCCTGCGAACAAAGAGCCTTACAGACGCACGGTCGGTCCACAATCTGAATCACAGGGTTCAGAGCGTGGGCATGTTTTCTAATTCAGATATTCACAGTACAACATATTGTGTTGTAAAACAGTTCAGAATTGGCCAGAGATTGTATGGAGTCAAAAGGCAAAAAATGTATCTGCAACTGGGCGACTGATTTACTGAACACGTCTTGGCCCAGCGATGAAATAATGCATGATTCATAATGACAAGGAATTTGATGCTTTGAGTTCAGATAAGTCCCAGGAGACAGTAGCCCAAGCCTTCAGTAAGGATGCAAAGTATTACACTATCTATGAATTAATCACTTTAAGATCTCCTATGTCTGTAAGAGACAGGATTGATGAGTGAATAAAAGGATCTGTGAAAGAATCAAATAAAATGGAATGTAGGTGTATTTCATGCTGTATGCAAATGTAGATGCATAATGCAAAATATTTTGGAGACAAAGAATGGAATTCCTTTGATAGCATAAGATTAAAGTAATTTAAAATAGTTTTGTTTGTGGAAACTGTAACATGGCAGGAAAATATAGTTGGTATAGTGTACAGCCGACAGCTCATTATTGATACATAAACTGGGAATTTTATGAGGAGAATTCTTCTGTCTGTGAATTGTTATTTTTGTGTGTCATAAAAGAGGTTTGTATGAATTCACTTTATGATATTGTGATTATGGATGCCTGTTTTACTGGATTTTTAATCGCAGATGGACAAGGAAATGATTTCATTATTTTTTTTTCTTGCTCAAATGAAACAACCAATACGTTAATTTCTCAATTTCTCATTATATTGAATTTAACAGTTTTTTGCTCCTCCAGATAAGAGTGTAATGAAAATTACAGAGAATTTGCAAGTCTATTTAACACAAATTAGATTCAATAAAGCAGGTAATATTTGGAGCTCAATTTTGTGATCATTTTTTTCATTTTTTTAAAGAAAGTTTGGAGAGTGGCATTACAGTGGATACATTACACATGCAAAGTGTGTTCCAATCAAAGCAACAGGCTGGGGTAAAGCGGCAGTCAGTGTGAGTGAATTGTAACATCCTGTTTGGATGATGCAGTTCTGATGTAAACACCTGACATAGAGCAGCCCATGATGTTTCCAAAATACAACTCCCGGGGAGAGAGCTAAAAAGAGATACATACAGAGGTTATGCCAGGTGCCAGCACACACCGTTTAGAAACAAATGGATTTGGACTTGAAAGAATGAAAAGAATATGATGGAACTGGAATTATTGTTATTACTATAGGTAAACATGTACTGCTCTGTATCTACAACTCACTCTAAATGTGTACTACGTCTGTCTCCAATGCAAATGACATGTGACCCCCCCCCCCCCCCCCCTCTTCCTGCTAGAGGCCTTGTGTCCTGGCATCCCCATCCCCCCATAGGTGACTCTCTCAATGTATTTCCCCCCCCCCCCCTTCTCTCACCTAAAAGGGTGTGGCCCTTCCCCTCTCCCTTTGTACTGTAACCTGAATTGTATAAATGCGATAGCATACTGCTATCAGGTTAGACTTTCCTTGAACCAACAACCAAGAGGGGTCTCCATGCTGAAATACAAACCTCCAGAAACTGACTGCCTCCGGTCCATTCTTCAACTTTAGCGTGCTTTATTAATATTCTATTAAATATAACAGATTTATAACCGATTTATAACAGACGTTTGAATGTTACCTGAAATAAAGGTGAAACACAAATGTTAAACAGAAATTGAGGGACTAGTGACCTCGGGTAACATGAAACAAGCTGCAAATCATAATATTATAATGTGAAACTATGTAAGAAACCATTGCCTGACACATTTAGCACAAGAGCCATATCATACTGCCGTGCATTAACCCTTTATCGCTTTATGCAAGAGCAAACCTGGGTATCCTTTTGAAGTTATGCATCCTCGCTAGCAATATTTTAGATAGGATTAATTGTTCTTAAGCCGCAACTCCCAATGAGGAATTCTTTAGTACAACTTCAAAGCAGAATGTCATAATATACTATTTTGTACCTTAACATAAGAATTACAATTAAAACCATGGGCATAAATACGCTTTGTCAGACAACGGTTGCTTAAGTAGATACACTACAGTTAGGTTTGTGTTCCTTGTACAGTTAGAAGGATTGATGGCATAAGTGATGTCCTTTGCTGTGCCCTTACTAAAAATGCATTTACTGCGATGGAAGCAATCATTTATTTGTCAGACTACCAATTAATGAATGAATCGACATATATTCATAGTTTCCATTAATACCAACATGAACTGTATACATAATTGAGGAGGACTTAAATGGCTCAAATCTGGCACTGAATACAATATTCCTGAGGTTGAGATGCTCCAAAGATTGTTTTGTCAGGTGGATATAGCATTTCACAGGCCCGTCCACTAATGCAAAGATGCGCTGTTAGAATGCCTTTTTTTTTTTTTAAGATTTGTTTTTGGCTTTTTTATGTCTTTAATTGATAGGTTAGTGAAGAGTGGGACAGGAAATGAGAGGAAGAAAAGGTGGGGAGTGGACTGGAGAAATGACTTAGAGTCGGATTCGAACCCGTGTCCTCCATGGGTGTCAAGCCCGAATGTGGTCGAGGCTACTGTGTGAGCTACAGTGCCCCCCAATAGAATGCGTTTTACCATGGTATTTTTTCCCAAGACCTTGTGGTGGGGCATTAAGAAATGATGCCCCAGCAGTTCATACTTTACATGCATATCTGGCATTGGCCCAACCCACAGGCACCCATGCTCCCATGCTGTGTTCCTCCGCCACATAGCAGCCAATTTCTGTTGATAGTGCTCTCAATCTTGAACTTCCTTCTTGACAAACCAGTTCCAGTGGCTAGTGAGAATGTTTATCTTGGGCAGACTTAGTGTCCCATTTACAATTGAGGGTTTTTAAATATTCATGTTTTCTTACACTGTCTATTCTAAATAATTGCACATTGCCATTTTTACAACCAGAGATCCAAGCTGTTTGTTTTTTCAGCATGGAGATGTGTCTTCCTGAAAAGTCAGGGAACACAGTTCTGTGTCCAAAGCGTACATGTGTTGATGAACAGAGTCTTAATCTTGTCAGAAAGCATGAATGGTAAAGTAATTTACCAGGGTTGAGAAATGCCATGGAGTGATTTAGTAGGATGTCTGTGTGGACATTCCCACATATTTTTTAAATAAGTAAGGGTTAATGTTTATATGCCGGTCAGTACCGGAAAATAAATCCTGATTGGAGTCCCAAAGAATCAAGACAGATCATTAATGTTTTTGACATTACAAGGCATAGAAAAAAAAAAACTTTCACACTTCTGAAAGGAAATTTTCCAGCGTTTTAATATTTTGTACGATCATAGTAGCTTGTCAGTTACAGATGTCATTTCTCTTTGCCAAATTCAGCGTAGAGATGCAGAGCTCAGTTTCTGGAAGACATGTCATTGTATGGAAAAAAAACAAGACTTGCTGAGGTTTGTATTTCAACCAATCAGTGTCAGCATCAAATTCACTGTGCAAATCTGGTATTGCAGTGTTCTCCTTTTATACCCAACCATGAATGGTTTACCTTTCCTTTAAGTGGAACTCGGAAACAAAATATGGGAACCATAAAAGAAGGAACAGTCATCAGTATTCTCTCTGCATTGCACTGTGTCAAGAGGAGTTTCCCTTCTATTTCTTGAACAGGGCTCCACACTTATAAAGAATGCTCTTTTGGCATATGCATTTCTTTGTGTAAGCTTCATACATGCTCCTTCTCCGCCTTTTCTCAACTTCGTCTGTGGGTGTGATGTTTAGGGTCTGCGAGGCCTGTCATTGTCTCGAGTCTTACATTTTTAATGTGATCTCGTCTTGCCATCAAAGATCTGCTAAGCCCTTCATGTTCTGACGAAGCCTTTTGTCATGAAGGATAAGAGTAATCCACTGACCTCCACTTTTATAAACTCCCCATTCATACCATATACACTAATGGATATGAACTTTTACCTGAAGGGTTTGATTTGCCCTCTTCTAATTACAAAAGGTGTTTATACATTCTCCTCTTCCTCTTCCTTTTCCTCTCATGCAGCTATACAGTCCTTTGATTTGTGCTGCAGATTAGAGTGTGACTTTCCTGCATACCTGTGCATTATTTTCAGTCCCTTGGTTGTTCGTAGCTTAAAAGGAGCAGGTTCATGTTTCACAGTCACGCACACAATTGGTTTGACTCAGCTGTTCTCTGAAATCCATTCAGCCCTTTGTGTTTGACATCTCATCATCCAAGACTTAGATTAAAGGCCTGTTAATGCTGCTTAATATGCCCTTTCCCTATTCTTAGCCAGTTCCCTCTTTGCTCACATGGGGATTACACTGGACAGGAGGTGCAAACGCTACAAGGGCTATTCACCTCTAATGGTATTTAATTCTCCATTAAAGTTCTTAGATTGCATGTCAAGGAAAACGAACAATACTCAGCATAATGGCAGGTCGTTTATTATTAATATTCACGTTAAATGCTTCAGTAATGTAAAATCACTTAATGTGACCTTACATTACCCATTGCATTGCATAGTTGTAAGAGGGATGTGAGCTGAAGGTAGTTTTTCCTTCTTTTAAATCTTGGTGAGGGAGCAGTGCAGTCAAAACAGTTCATCAGTGCAACCTAAAAAGTGTTTCATTTTTACCACACCAGAAAATGAATAGAGGCTTTCAGTGTACTCAGACTGGTTGGATGTGGAGTGATGGCTAGTATTTGGTATCTGGGGTGGGTTAAATTACATACCTGATCTGTCATGGGACAAATTTCTGTTTTGATACTGCATTCTTTTTAGGCTGATATACAGTAATGTCATGAGTCTTAACATATGATTGCTTCAGTAGGCTCATGAGTACTAATAGAGAGCAGTGAATATAGGATTGTGTGGATCTACACCTAAAAGCAGGGTATCAAGTAGCACAAAAATGAAAAACTAATAAGAAACTATGATCAACTAACAATTCTGTTACTGTAGTATCATGAATAATGAATAGAATTTCTTTTTTCTTTTTTTTACATCAAACATTTAAACAACTGAAGTATTTCTTTCAGAGTAAGTAGACCTTTTTTATTGTTTGGCTTAATGGACTCAATACACTCGAGACTGCAAAAATAATGATAGATTCATCCATGATTCAAAGTGCACTTTGAGCGTTTTTTTGGAATAGTTATGCTCAGCCAAGGTCACCATAGCAACAACCACATAATATATGGATGGCATTCACTATTCCCTCACTGTTGGTTTGACTATTCTGGATTTTTTTTCTCACTCTCTCACAACCTCACTCTTGTTCATAGAGACTGTCTTCTTGTGTGCCTGGGATTATCCTGCTCCTGTGCTTTCAAAGGGCCACTTGACCTTCTTTCAGTCGCCAGTGGCTATTCACATGCCTCACGTTGTGCAGAAATGTGTCTTTCTGTCAGGCTCACACTGTTTAACCTTAGGTGACATTAAGTGTAAGAGTGTAGTCTTTTCACAGAGACTACACATTTAGTGTAAGAGTGTAGTCTTTACACATTTATGATGTCTGATGAAACTTTTTGGAGTGCCTTTCATTACTTCCCATCATTAACTTCCTCTCTTTTCTGTAAACTGTTGCCACTGCCTCAGGAACAACAAATTCTCCATTTGCAATAGCACGAGGCTTATTCTAATGAATGAAATTAAGAATGAGTATGGGCTTATAAAATAAATACTTTGCTAAAGCTAATTATAACACGGGTAGATGGAATTATAACACGGGTAGATGGAATCCACCATTCTGAGAGTTAGTTCCGGGGTGTGCTATATTCTACGGTATAGTAACTGTACGACCTGTTTTCATCTACCTGAGCGTTCCATATCAGTACGCACTCAAAAGGAAATATCTATCCAAGATGGCGGCGTGTTGTGGCTAATGTAGTGGGGAATGTTTCATGTGAATTAAGCTATCTACACGACTTTTTATATGTCTAAATTGACTCGGTTAGTTGTTTCTGTGCTACGCGAATGTTGCAGAGTATTGAAAGTCTTTACTGAAAGTCTCGAATATTATTTGTAGTTGACTTTTAGCGCTTAGACCAAAAACCCATTTGAAACACACGTAGCTTTTGTGCTAGGTCTAACAGACGTTAAATTCCCAATGCTATTTGTCTGTTGCATAGCAACAGCCACACAAAGGGGGACTATTTTCTCTTGGCTACTGAAATGCGATACACAACGTTTGGTGTCTACAACTTTTTTTGTGCTGAAAGGCAGCTTACTGTTTACTTTAATTGTACTTAATATTTATAAAGTCGCTGGCAACCGTGTTATAAAAGCAATAAGGTACTCGAGTCAGTACGATATCGTCAATAATGTACTTGTTCGAGGGTTTGCCGGCCCTCCGCTGCGCGTCGGGCCTAACAACTCCCTCGAACAAGTACATTATTGACGATACCGTACTGCCTCTCGAACCTTATTGCTTAAATAACCCACCCTCACATGTGCACCGTCTTTTGACCCAAATGACCACCTCCTTCAGTTAATCTGTCCCTTAGTGAAGTCAGTGTTGTGTGAATTAGAACACCTAATTGATGCAACACTTGGAATTCCTTTAAATAATTTGTCTATCCAAACAACCATCATTTTAATAGATACTATCCAGTGACCATCTCAGGCTTGCTAATTAGACACTCAAAATGAGCACAGCACTCACTCACTCTTAGCCAGTCAGAGTTCTGTGGAAGGTTTATCTACAATTTTGGGGTCGTTTACACTAGGGGCCTCAATTTCATTGATGGCATGCCTAGCAACATGCAACATGCCTAGCAACACGCAAAGTCCGCTGCGCATGACCTAAAGCTGATTTAATAACTAACTTCATAACACAACAGACGTTGGAGTTCAGTGCAATGATTGGGTGTGTCTGTGCACAGATGTGGGAGTTCCATGTACCAATGAATTCCTTCAAAGCAACACGTTTGTGAAACTTCTAAATGATTTCATGTTGGGCAGACCTCCCGCACAACAATGTCCGTTGATTGTGCCCTGCTTTGTGTCAATGAAATGAACAAATATAGATATCTCCTGCCTAGTTTTTCTTCCTTTTCTTTGCGTCGTTCGTAGCGACATTGGTAAATAAAAAAAACCTTGAAGAATAAATGAACCATGGTTTGCAACCAAAAAATATAACGTGAAAGGAGACCAGCGGGACATGGGGAGAGGGGAATAATCACACTCAAATTCAGACCAGCAAAATGGTCCAAATGGAAAAACAGCCTTAGTGTGCAAACTGCTGGACTGAATAGATGAATGTTGAAGAGGATGAAAGGCTTTTGGACGGAGGTTTGCAGGAAAGGGCAAGATCTTCGTGATTGGTAAGCTCATTCAAACTTAATTACATGTTGCTGCTTTGTATTGTTCTTTTGTGTAGCAGTGTAGTTTGCTGTAATTTCAGCAAACATTATTAACCTTTGAGACTGGAATAACATGTTGACAAAGAAACTAAAGAGACTCAACTAAAACTTATATTGCTGTAAGAAACAGCATACAGCTTTTTATTTTTTGGTAACTGAACCATTAAGCTTTACTTCCACTGTAAGAATGTTTTTTTTTTTCTTGTATTGCAATATTTTTTAATTGCAACCGCTTGCACCTACTGATTTGCCAAGTGTGCACAGATTAGACTGCATATAACTTTCACAAATAAATAGTTTGAAGCTGTACAATTAATTCACCATGCTTGTATAATGACTTCACCTTTCACAAAGTGCTAAGAATGGTATGCCATTTTGAGGGACTCCAAATAGCAAAGACCTTTTGATAATATTTTTTGCCTGTACATCTGACATTTCACGTAAGTGGAGCATTTGAGAGAAAGACCTTTATTTCACAATGCTAGCCTATGGTTACCTCACGAGTAAACTCCCTGTAGTGCCTGTTCTACGGGGGCATTCATTTTTCTTTTGCCTTGCCTCCAGCCATTTTCAACTAGAAGGCTTTGAACTTAAGTCGAGCTGCTGTTGTATTACTCTTTTTTTTTTAAATCTACAACCACTTTTATTAATGTGGGGTAAGGTTTGTGCTCTATTTAGTATTTCTCTGGCTACATTTTGAAAGTATTGCTCATTGTTATACTGTTCGTTATTTTTTGTTTGCTCAAATGTAAATATGACATATTTTCTGTAGTACTTCTAGTGATCTCTTTTATTGGCCTTTAATGTCCTCAGCATTTATAACACAATTAGGCCTCTAAATGTCTTCAGGCCTCAGGGAAAGTTGATGATACTGTGCTAGTGTGGGCCTGATTACAAGCAAGTGTGCCGGCACATGTACACACACACACACACACACACACACACACACATAATGGTTTATATGTAAGCAAATGTTTTGAGCAGTCATAGTGAAATTTACCCGTCAGTACATTTCAGTGACTTCTCAGTCTTCAAGATCAGATCATAATTTAAGAGTATCTTAGAAATCTTACAACATAATTTTTATGAACAAATATTTCTAAATTTGTACTTGGATCCACATAGACAGTTGAATCTGTCCTCTTTGCTGGCATTTATCTGGATAGTAGCAAATGATCACCCCCCACTTCAGTTTCTCTGCATGCATATCAAATAATATGTCTTTAGAGTTACCGTAATGTTTTAATGTAATCAATGCTTTACTCTATGATGAGAAAGAGATTTGAAACCAAATGATGTCAGTAATTACTGCATCAACTAATGCTTTGAAATTATTTGATTTAAATAAACCTTTGGCGTCATCATTGAGTGCAGTAATCCTATTTTGGAATGCAGTACTAGCACGTGTGGTAGGTGGTGTTCTGTCAAACAGTCAAGGAAAGACCAGGTTTGAATAAAACGTCATGCAGGTCTGCTTCTTTTGGGAATCCATTACCACAGGCTGAAGAAAAACAGTCCTGTTGATTAAGTAAATACTGTTAAATTGAGTTGGGCAATCATGTCATGGCCGCATTCAAATTCAACTTCTAATTCCAGCTGATTGTATTGACACACTCATGCTATTTTTAAGATCTTCTGGTCTTATGGACTGGTCTTATGGAGAAGAAAAAGTAATATTTAAATAAGTGCTTCAGGTTCCATTCCCAGCTTCTTCCAGTCTTTGAGTAGACAGGCTTTATGGAGGCTTCATGTAGTGATATTGAGCTGGACAAAGTAACCACTTCAGATGGCTGTGAAAATTGTTATAGGCCATAACTCACAAAGCACTGCTATTCCTCCCACCCTCCTATCATTATGAAATGCAGCAAATTATTTTTGTCATCCATACCTCCATCTGTCAAGAGCACCATAGTCCTTTTAATTCAATTTGATTCAATTAAATTCTATTTATATAGCGCCAAAACTACATTAGTCTCAGGGCGCTTCACAGAGCCCAGCAGCCTGAAAAGTAACTACCAAAAGTAAGTTTGCATACACATACATTTTATTTTTCAGGTATCAGATGTATTGGGTCAGTCAGAACAGTATTTAAAGCACTCTATGGTCCAGAGACGAAAACAAGTTAAAGCAGCAACAAGGTGTTCTGTTCCCAAACTAGCACACTAACTACCTACAAGGCATGCAAAAACCTTTCAAACACCACTAACAGTCCAGTTAACACTGATAGAAGCTTGCCAACACACTAACTGGTGTCTTTCGGCAGTAAAGCTGGCAATGTCATGATGTGAAAGCTTTTCTTCCATTTTTGCAGGGTGTTCCAGCCAGCAAACACAGAACTACATAGTGCATATCCTGGATGGCTAGTGGGAAAGACACAGGTGTGTATCTGTCCTTCACATGACCATATGCTGTCAAAATCAATTTGAGGATGATGCCAAAACTAGTTGCCTATAAAACCATACCTCAAATGTATAAGTGCCAAATTGTTGCATAGTGTTACTTTAATTTCCACTGTCTTGTTGGTGTATATTGCACTCATTCTTGAAAGCGCACAGCTCCTTTGCTGTGATGTTTACAATTCGATGGTGGCAGGTTATGTATGGACCTTTAAAAGCGGGACTGCCGTTCATCATGTGAGCAGATTCAGTCGTTTTATTGCTGTGTAGTAAATAATAAGGTTTGTATTGATGAACACACACATTGATGCACACACACACATGCACGCACACATACAGACAAACATATATAGACCAAGGTTGAACAAGGCAGTTAACACAAACAGTGGGGTTGAGGCAGTTAACAAATAATCCATAACAAATGATCCATGATCTTTAAAAAGCTCCAATTGTTAGCAGATAAAGATATCTTCAGGGACCAAGCAAACGGAATGGCTTAGTTCAGGATGGACTTATGCTCCTCATACTAGTAAGCATAGGTGTATAGTACAGCGGCTTAAACTATGGCTTTATAAAGCAATAACATGCTAGTGAAGCAAACACAAATAAACAACAAGTTAGTGCAATCCAGCAATACAAATAAAAAGTACACATAAATGTGCATACAAGTGTGGAGTAAAAGTAAACACAAAGTAGTGTTGAATATCAAGAATATTAATACATGTAGTTGAATATGTCAGGTACAAGGTGGACCATTCGACAGAACATTTGGGCTGGTGCCAGATTGTTTGTTTAACAATCTCAGCAGGCGGGTTTGGAATGGGAAAGGACAGGCTGAAATGGACCGCCTCGATTCAGAGAGTTACTGTTGTTGTCGGTGAGTCAGCTGAGTGCCAGCTGATGAGCAATGCAGTAGGCAGACTACCATGGCCTGGCTGATTTAACGCTTGTTTTCTTACATTTACACTGGGTGTTCCATCTTGGAACACAGAAATACATAATGCATACGAACAGACCATTTACGTAAACCATATATGAGAGGCCTTGAGACAATTTTTTTTTTTTTAAAGCTTTATTGTGAAGATGGAGGGAGATTGGGAGTGGGATCGGGAAATGACCACAAGTCAGATATGAACGCCACAGCTCCCCCCAGACAATTTTAATGTTTTGGCACAATATAAATACAATTTAATTGAATATTACTGTAATATATTATTAAAATGAATTCAGAGATGATACCAAAACTAATTGCGTGTAAAAACATACCTAAAAACACCTAATTGGGAGCAGTATTTGTTTCTTAAATAGCCTTTAGCACGGTGGCTCAGGTACTTGCACTGCCGCCTCACAGCAAGAGGGTCCTGGGTTTGATCCCCACGGGGGGTGCTGTTGGTACTGGGGGCAGGTTCTCCCCAGGCCTTCAGTGCTCAGGTGGGCTATCTCCCGGGCCTTTCTGTGTGGAGTTGTAATGGGAAAAAGACAGTGGAAAAAAATCACTGCGACCTCGGCCTGCGTGTGTGTGTCCTGTGTCGCCACCTAAAATCACGTGTCTGTTGCTGTGTGTTGTTTGTGCCACAATAAACTGACTGAAGTCAGCCTTGTTTTTGTTTTGTTTTGTTAGCCTAATGTCAGCATAAGGTTTAAACCATATTTAAGCATCTTGGAGAACTGTGAAAAATGCTACGTATATAAATGTGATGTATTATTATTGTTATTATTATTATTATAAGCATAGAGTTAAGATCACTAAAACAAACGAAAATAAAACAAAAATATATTATATTCCAGTAAAAGAAACAACAATATATAGGCAATAGGAATAGGACTACGATTTCTGAGAATACATTTTGTACAGTTATTCTGATTTGCACTTTGTCAGTCCCACCATGATCTTGCCAGGGTTTGTTGTGATTGTTGGGCCAAAAGTTTCTGAATTTGCAGCAGAATTAAAAAAAAAATAGATTTGGAGAATATCAGGGATATAGCACCGTTGCCAGACGGTCCTGGTGTTTAAGATCCCAGCAATTTTGCTGATTTCAATTGAAGCACAATAGCTGTAATGGGATAACCTTGATTAATAATGTCATACATCAGACCTTTTTGTCCCCATTCAAATATTAACACATGTCTGAGGAAAAAGGGTCTCCCTTTTAACCTGTTGATTAAATGCAAATACATTTCATTATGCAGTAGCATAAGTGGTGTGGATGGATGATACATTGTTCATTCAAAATGCCGGTTGTTTTAGCAAAATGGCCTGTTCATCTCTGTTTGAGGTATCTTATTCTAAAAATAGATAAATAAGGCTTTAAAGAGGATTCATTTCAAATTCAGACCAGTTTATAAATAATATGTATCTATACTTATACAAGAATAGTGTGGAGTATGCAATCAAATCAAATCAAATCAAATCAAATCAAATCAAACTTTATTTGTACGGCGCATTTCATAACAGAAGTGAACACAATGCGCCTCACATGAGGAAAATGGGCATAATCAGATAATCAGAGCAAGCTAAAATGTTTAAAACTAGAATGTTCAACCTCACACAGCTACAGCAAACTGATTGATGTAAGAACATCCAGTGCCGTAAGCAATCCACGTGTTTTGACAACCTTTGATTGAGTGTAATCTCAGTCTAATTAGACTAATGATGCCTATTATTACAGTCTCTGTAAGACTGTTTGTTCAGGCTACTGAGTGGGTGAGGTGTGTTCCTCAGTATTAGATCACGCTTGATGGACCATTTACTGCCTAACATAAGGCAATCCTGTTTGTCGCTTGTTTGTGTACTCTAAACACTGGCAAAACAATGAGTATCTAAAGCAAAGGATTATCACTGCGTCACCTGCATTCTTTATAAATTGAGTTTGGGCCCAAGTGACCAGGAATCCAGAGGAAAAGTTTGTTGTGTGATACTTTTTGGAGAATTGACCATATTTTAGTGATAATGGTGTTTGACCAGCAGCTTTGGGGATATTTAAACCTCCAGCCTCAATAAGCATTGACAAACACATGTTTCACTACTTTCTCTAGACAGAGAGGGTAGTTTACTTGAAGGTAGAGGCGCCACCAGTTTAATTACACCTCTGAGAACTTCAGGGATCCTCCAAGACCTACTCTCTCATGAATTAATGATGGCCCACCCCTCACTTCCTATTTAAGCAGCAGCTTCTGAGGACAGGCTGCTTCAAGTCAATTTAGGATTTTCTCAGTGCAAGTGCGCCTGAAGAAGGGCTGAACTGATTTGGAACTTATTATTTCTGTACTACAGACTCACTGTGCCTTGCTCTTTTGCCTTTGCTTGTGTTGGAAGAGAAATTATCATACACTTGGATTGTCCTTTCCATGCATACTGGTCCGTCACAAAGCCTGTTTTTACAAAAAAAAAATACTTGGACTTGAAGTGATAAACACAGGAAAGTTTAATGTATTTATTTTAGATTTCAATCTATGTTTCATTTTGAATGCTTTGAAAATAGTTGCAACATTTATTGTGAAGTGTGTATACAAAGTATATATATATATATATATATATATATATATATATATATATATATATACTGAAAATAATCCTTCAATGTAGTATTTCAGTAGCTAAAGTGTTTAATGGAGTGTTATCTGTATCCAGAGAAATCGTTCTGTTATGTATCTATGTATTTCATACACTCCCTTGTCCTTATATGCAAATAGTGGGCCAAACTACCATAAGTCTTGCGGATTGCTCAATTCACTGATTTGTCTTTCTAGTCATGTTCTCAGCACCAGTCTACTGTCTTACCAGGGCTTTTCGTCTTTCTATCAGTGTGGTGTATAACCTCAGCGACAGAGAAGAAGGATACACTTAAAATTCACAAGACTAAGAGTGGAGAACTGATTGAAATTGCCATGGCATCTTCTTCTAACTTATTCATTAATAAAAAAAAATGAATCATCCTTTACTCACTGCTGGGTGAGCAGTGACTATGCTATGCCTCTTCTTGCTTTTCTCTCTTGTGACCAACTTTATATGTCTGCCAGTCCACAGTCGTAAACAACACAATTATCCCGTCACCTTGGGAATACAGCTGAGACTCTTAAGTGTTTCACCCCCTGCCCTGTGATATGCTCTCAGTTTGTGTTATCTAAGCTATTCAGGTGTCTGAGTGACTCATACTGAGATATCACACCAGAATATGAACAATAAAGCTTTGGCCATGAAATCTTAAAAGCAGTATGTTGTTACTAATCGTCGTATGACATATAGCCTAACTAATTCACCTGACTGTTTTGATTCTAATTTACTCTTTATTAAGAGGCATTTTGTGGTACCTGTTGAACCAATTTATCGATGGCTGAGGCAATGGCAAACTATTTAGTATAAGGAAGAATCCTGCCCAATCAATGAGTTTAGCCTCGGATGTTCATGACAACCTGCTATCAACTTCATTTAAAGGCCAAGAGTCTTTTTTGGCTGGGTTTGGCGTAGATGTTTGACAGCCATGTTCCATAGCCTACTGTTGCACCTCCTCACCAACATGTACACGTGGCATTTCCTGTTTACCAACATGTACACGTGGCATTTCCTGTTTACCAACATGAACATGTGGCATTTCCTGTTTACCAACATGTACATGTGGCATTTCCTGTTTACCAGTGGCAGCTGTGGTGTGATCAGGTTGATCCAGCTTTGCAAAGTGACGCGATGTGATTCTTTGTCAAACATTATTTTTCTTGTAAATGTTTCGCAATTGTATGACTTTATAATCTCAGAAAATATCCGTAAATGTACTCATAATCAATTTTCTCACAAATGTACGACTCGATTATTATAATTAAAATGATTCAATTATTTATCGGAATAGTACCCTCATCCCCTGGCTCCGTATTAAAAAAAAACACTTGCAATGGCCCTAACACGCCAGTGTACACCATTAATTCATTTTAGAATAAAGTGCTATGTAGAGCTCTGCTCAACTGAATACAGTGAACTTTTTAGGCCCTGCTTACACAAGAGCTGCATGAGAATGAGAGAAAAAGAAAGTGGAGCAATGAATGAAAGTGGAGCAAGGGAAAATAAGATGCCAACAGACTGCTTGAAACGCCAACATCTTTTTGCTTACTTACCTCTTGTTTTATTACTAACAATTCTGCTGCATCCTGAATGTATTTCAGTGAACAGCTCGATACAGGTTATTCTCAGAACATTGTTGTGTTGTGCCACCTGTTGTGCAGATGATTCACTCATTAAGGACATGTCACTGAAGAAGGCTTTGGTATGATGGAAGGCATTGGGATACATAGAACTGTCCATACGTGTTTGTTGAAGGGCAATTACTTTGTTCCAGAGGGAGATGGAAACTAATTTGCTCCCAGTTGTCGCCATTATAGAGACTCATTTAGGAACATCTCAAAGATAGTTGCAATATTGCAGTGAAAATAGATCAAAAAGGAGTGTCAGTGCAAATATCTTAGTTGCATATTTATGGCATATTTGTCAGAATTTATTCTCTGTGAATAGCTTCAGTTTAGACATCTGACGGGAGTCACTATTGAGTAAACGACCGTCGGGATTCTCCCACCGCTTTCACAGCACATTTCACACTATCAGGACTGCCCCGGGGCATGATATTGAAAATGGCAGACTAGTAAAGCTCTTATGGAGCTCAGAGAGGAACATGAGTCTAAAACAGTGCGTGGAGGGCATGCTAATATGCAGTGACTTTCTCCTGACTCATAACGAGACCTAAATTGCCTCTGGGCTCTGCTGCAGGTTCGTCTTTGTGTTAATGTTTCCACAGCCAACACCATTCTTTTGGAGATTCAGAGTTTTTAGTGTAATCTTACCCACATCTGAAAGAAAATACACTTCTCCAGTTATAATGCAGGAGTTTTGCAGTTATTTGCATTGACTTTAAAAAGCAATAAAGGTTCACCTGGTGTGTTGTAATTTTTCAACACTATATATGTAGTATGTGATGAAAACAAAATGAAGGTAATTGTAATTATAATGGGTAATTTATTACTGGTAAACATACAAACAAGTTGGTCCCTTCAGCTGAGATTAAACTATTTCACAACCGTTGCAGATAGAAGGTGACATGCTATTCTTATTGACTCATTTGGGTTCTAAGTACAATCAAACATTATACATTCAATTTTGAGGCCCATTAGTGTATTGACTGTGTGCCTTATTCTGGTCAAAGTAAGGGGAAACATCAGTAGATACATTAAGGCCAATTCACACCAAAGATTTGCGATGAGAATGCAGAATGTATCGCAGATTTTTGGTCAGAGGAAACAGAGAACCACTTATTAACTTGGTTAGAAGAACACCAGTGTTTGTACAACATCAATCAGAAGGTACATGATAACAAAGTCACAAAAACAATCGACTAATCCGACTAACTGTTGGCTAGTCAGCTAGTTGAGTAACTTTGTTGGCTCACTAACCAGCTAGCTAGATGGCTACGAGTGGTGTAACAAAGGGCATTGTAATGGAAACATTGGTGTTGTTGCAAGCAGTCGCAGCGGTCTGAACTCCCCAATTTTAGAAAGCTTTGTTGCAGGAAGGTGCAGCAAGTTTCAGGTTTCAAGTAGTTGAAGCTTATTTAATCTTGAATCTTGTGTCTGAACTGGCCTTAAGGCCTCTGCTGTCTTTTTCAGTACAGCATAGTAGGCCTAAATTCACACATACAGAAAAGGATGTGCTTTATATTCACCACTGCAGCCTGGAATTGCACTTGTTTGAAAACAAAAAGTGATAACCAGTACCTTTTTTTTTGGATGTTGCTGCTGTTCTTTCGCCATTTTTTTAAGCCCCTACCCTTTCTTCCTTAAGAAGCTTTGCCTTTTGCCAGGCCGCTATTTGTAAATATGATGTTGTTCTTGATGACTTGCCTGGTTAAATAATTAGAATGCATCAATCAAAAACAGAGCCATGCAATGTCCGATGACTCAACTTGTTTAAATGAATAAGTAGTACTGTCATGGGATGCCATCTTTCTAATAAGTTTACGCCCTGCTATATTCGGCCTGGCCCAGTGCTATTATTATAAAGTGAGCTGTCACGAACATTTAGACCAAACTGCCACATTGTTGTGTCCAGATATACGTTGGAACATACGTTTTGAGACCAAACTGCCCCACTGTGGTGTCCAGGCATACAGTACGATGTAACATAAGTCTTGCTCTGTAAGACCACTGTGGAGTGTAAACAACCGAGCAAAGACATTAACAGGTCAGCCATATTAGCTCACGCAACATAACTATCAATTACTGAAATGCATAGTATGCTAAATGTAGTTGTCTTCAGTATCTGCCCCCACTATGCAGTTCCAAACTGCCTTGGGAGGGTGCATTAGTGCAATAACTGCTCATTGGATGCTTTGTGACTTACATATTCTGAAACTAGTAAGTCCAAGGTCTTGGCTGTAGCTTGCAGTTGAAGAGCCTTTTTTTGTTTTCATTATATTGAAATCCGTTAATGGAGATTGTGGTTCTTGATACCATTTATCAAATACCATACGTAACGTAACTGCCTTCAGTCACTTGTGGTTTCCATGGATGGGCAGCAGCAACAAACCTGGGCCTCGTTTCCCGATAACGACGTATCTTAACGTTCTACGTGGATTTTGGCGACATCGTAGACTCAGTAACACTTTCTACTTACGAGCGTTTCCCGAACATCATCTTAAAGTCAGGTGCACGAGCGTAACGTGCACGAGTGCTTAAGTATCTCTTAGGAGCTGTTTACGTCACGTTAACCTGTTTACGTTAATTGCTGTGAAATTAGCTAGCCTATGCGTGCATCGAACGTGCACTGTGCACTGAATTCGGGGCGTGGATAGTAACGCCATCTCCAGAAGAGTATTTAAACTGTGTTCCCATTGTAAGGACATTTATTACGATCTGTCTGAGAGTGGGCTGTCAAAGCTAGCATCATCGAAGTCATACAGTACAGTAGGCTACATACATTCAATGAAATTAACCTACATTTGAGTCCAACTACATGACCATTCTTACCCTACACTTACCCTTACAATAAAGAAGTGATCCTATTTCAACCATAACTTCATTTTAAATAATTTCTTTCTTTATGACATTTAGTTTATAGTTTAGACAGCAACGTTGACATCTATATTCAACTGCATCCACTACATAATCTCAAACTTTATTTGTTGGTAACTCTCCAAAAAGGCTACCATTAACACATTTCTTAATGAAAAGGAAACATGCATCACAATAATACTTCAGTGTAACCTGTACCTATGTGGAGTGCAAATATGTCTTGCCATTACACTACCCACCAGCTCTACGTCTGCAAACACTACAGAATGCATAATTCCTACGGGCACTGCACTAGTTTTGTATAGCCTAATCTTTATTTTCAAATACTCAATATTCTTTATTTCTATTTTGATGGGAATAGGCAGGTGAAACAATGACATTCTAATGATGTGCTATACACAGAAACATCGTTTGGATTTCTTCTATAATAGGCCGAACGACGCCCCTGGTGGATTGCATTGCTAAGTGTGAAGTTACTACTGGATTGCATCGCTAAGTGTGAAGTTACTACTGGTCCTGACCACACGTAGAATTCTTCTCAACGAAAGATAAACTTAAGCTAAGTGCCGCGTCGGGAAACCGGTCTGCAACGTAGGATTCCTCTTACGAACGATTTCAAGTCCTTTTTAGGCTAAGTGCGCGTTCGGGAAACGAGGCCCTGAACTGACCGTGTGCAATGGCAAACATTAGCTGTGGTGTGCTCCACCAAAGAACTTGAACAGTAGCTTTGTCTTGTCTGGACTGATGAATCATGCTTCACTATCTGATGGATGAAACTGATGCCAGGGGAAGGCTACCTTACTGACTGCATAGTGCCAATTGGACTGTTTTGTATAGGAGTAATAAAAACTCTCCAGTTAAGGGACATTTTACTGCTACTGTGTAGATAGTTAAGACAGAAATGTAGACAGCAGTTTGGAGAAGCTCCTTTACTGTTCTTTTTTTGGTATGACATTACACTAGTATACAAAAGAAGGTCCATAAGGGGAAGGTTTTATTTATTATTTTTTTTAACTTGTGTTTCAAGGAACATGACCAGCATATACAAAGCCCTGACCCTCAACCCAATTGATCACTTGTGGGATGAATTTAAAAACCAACCACAAAGTATCATAGCCCAACATGGCTGAATTGGAGGAAATCCAAAATATTATGAACAGCCTCCTAAGGCACATTAATGCCCCTCATTTTGAAATAAGATGCTAAAAATATATGGGTGTAAAATTCAAGTGTCAAATATCCTGGATGAATGCACTCAGCAATAGCTCTTTCTAACAGGACAGAGATGGCATTCATTAGGATATTTAGTCAGTCCCTCCAGGATCTTGCAAGGGTTTGTTGCGATTTTTGAAAAGTAACAGAATTTACTGCGGGAGTTAAATAAAATCAATTGCAAATCATTTAGAAATTCCATGACTTTGCGTGTTTGTTTTTTGGCATAAACATTGCGGTAATAAGGGGAAATTATTCAATTTGTGTGAAATTGTAAAAATGCAAGATCACAAAGTCCTGGAGGGACTGTTTAGTGGAATAGAATTTTTAGACTACATGCCATAATATGATCAACCATCAAATCCTGGAACCCTGCATGGCTTGTTTATGTGTATATTTGTTAGTTTCGCATATTCTGAAGCTAGTAAGTCCAAGGTCTTGGCTGTAGCTTGCAGTTGAAGAGCATTTTTTTTGTTTTCATTATATTGAAATCCGTTAATGGAGATTGTGGTTCTTGATACCATTTATCAAATACCATACGTAACGTTACTGCCTTCAGTCACTTGTGGCTAATAGGGGGATCCTCCTCAGTGACAGTTTGAAGCCACTCTCCCCTGGGGGTCATTGACTAACTTACGGTCCTGTCAGTCCACACTGTTTTTCATTGCACTCACATCAAAATCAATGTATCACAGCACAGAGCCTTGCCTCCCTCAGATTGTTTGAAGTCCTGCCAGTTTCTCAGTGCGCGTGGATAAAATCATGGACAAACACATTGATAAACTCAAGTAATGCTGACCTTTTTTTCCAAGTAGTCAATTGTTCTGTCTGATAATGGATATAGCAGTAATAGATTTCAGTAACCTTAGGTCATGTATTGAGTACTCAAGAAAAGCTATTCCCATATTCAGAGCCACTGGCCGTTTTCACTTTAGCTGCCATAATTTCACTCTGTCCTTGGGAACTATAGGATTTTCAACACTTGGTTTAGTTTTGTTTCATAACAAACATTTTATTTAACATTCTGATCATGTACATTAATGTTTGTCGAATGTCTTATTGTTGTGCCCTTGTGGAGACGTTTGTCAGTATTCTCTGCATTAAATCTTTTAAGCATTACAAAATCTTTCAGGCTCTTAACAGATTATCTGCACTTATTTGGGTTATGTTATAATTTATGAGTCAACATGACCCGAAGGGGACTTTGCTTAATGGGAACATCCAAGTTGATCCCACTGGAGATTCTCCTGCTCTTTGAGGAATCTGTTTAATCTTGGTGAATAAAATTACCACATTCCTTGAGATACGACTATGTCCTGCAGGTTTGCCTTGTATTAACGTGCCTTGTATGAAGTTACATTTGGCTTCCAACATCGTTCAGATATTCAGAAATGTTTTCATCAGTAAAAGAAAATGCAAAAAATGTTGCATGCTTGCAATCGTATTGTCATATGTATGTGTTTTGATTTAGTTCATGGTTTTGCAAAGGGATCTCAGCTGATTCAACTATTTTACATTAGATTAGATTAGATTCAACTTTATTGTCATTGCACAGAGTACAAGTACTGAGACAACGAAATGCAGTTTAGCATCTAACCAGTAAGTGCAAAATAGCAATACAAGTGCAGACTATGTGCAAATGTAGGGTGGACTAAGTGAATGAATAAATATGATATGTACAGTAAGAGTTAGAATATGACACAGAATTGTAATATAAACAGAATTGAATAGCAGCAATTGAGGTGAGAAGAAGAGTGAGGTATGTTAAGTATACATAACATAATGCTAATGTGCTCTTCACAAGCCATGCGACCTGCTGTCCCCAGAGTATGAGTCATGTCACTCATCTTTCTAAGCCATGACAGGCCTCTGGAAATGAAGATGACAGTGATGCACATTTTCCCATCCTCAAGGTTGTCCCTGTCACACGTTATACATTATATATTATACAGGGTCTTTACACTCTCGGATCTTGCTACAAAGTTTGTTAGGTCTTAATCTGGCAGACTGTTGAGTGTTCTACTTCCATGTATTCTGTATGCTCCTTTACTGCATTAAATCAAGCATTCTGATTGGTTGAGAGTGAGTCACGGGGGGGTACTGTATTGAGCGATAATGTACTGTACCGCCTGTTCACATTTACCTGAGCGTTCCATATCAGTGCGCAGTCAAAAATAACAGTAAATTCGAAATCGAACCACTATGGCGGCGTCTTGGGAGCCTGTTAGTGGGTTACGCGCCGGGCCTAACAACACCCTCGAACAGTACATTATTGACGATACAGTACTGCCTCTCGAACCTTATTGCTTGAGTGTATCATAGGATCATAAGGTACCTGCCACCTATTTGATGGAGAGGACAGCCTTAGGTGTGCTCAGGCATACTCACTCTCCATGCTCCAGTAAAACATTGGTGAGGATACTGAAGGGAGTGGGTGAGTGTGTTTGGCCTTGTGGTGAAGCTTTCCATGTCATCCCCTTTCCACTTCCTCTCTCCCTTTTACAGTCGGCACGCTAGCATCAGAACTGGGCCTTAGAGCAAACCAATGTCACCTGGTCTGGTGAGTTCCATTTTCTTTTACATTATGTGGACGGCTAAGTCTGCGTGCCCTGTTCACCTGGGGAAGAGATGGAACAGGGAGGCACTGTGGGAGGACAGGTCTGTGCAGGGAGTGTGATACTCTGCTTGGACCATGTGTAGTGTGGTGGAAATGTGCCTTTGTTTTGCAGAACTGCATACATGTTGCCCCTCAGTGAAATACTCCACAGAACTAACAGTAAATTCTAACCTCCTTCTGGGCAAAACCATGTGAGAATGTTACAAATTTAGGAGTGACTCTTGATGCAAGGCTTAAAGTCCGTGGCTTCCCGTCTTTACAGGATTCTGAAAAATTAGTTCATGCATTTATCTCAAGTCGGTTAGATTACTGCAACGCACTCTATGCTGGTCTAACAAAACAGATGTTAAACAAACTTCAACTTATCCAAAATGCAGCTGCTAGAATTTTACAACAAAGAATTGAGTTTAAAATACGCCTTCTTGTCTATAAATCACTTAACGGCCTTGCCCCACCCTATATTTCCGATTTGATTTCTTTTTATGATCCATCGCGTTGCCTAAGGTCCTCGAATGAATGTCTTCTCACGACCCAAAGAATAAACACCAATGCTGCACACAGTGCCTTTAGTTACTGTGCCCCAACCCTCTGGAATAGCTTACCTCTGGAGTTAAGGTCATTGCACTCAGTGCTCTCTTTTAAAAAGGGAATTAAAACGTTTTTATTTTCTTCAGCCTATTCATGACTATAGGTCTTTGTTTTTAACCCTTCATTTTATTGTCTTTGTTTATTGAATTCATTTTATTGTTTTTTATATACATGCATTTATTTTGTATTGTGCTAAGTGTGTTTGTTTATTTTAGATCATTGAATGTCTTCTTTGCACTCAAAGCATATTGTGCCTATGTATAACATATAAAATGTGCTATATAAATAAACTTGAACTTGAACTAAAACTAAATGAGAGGCTGTGACTGTGTGATTAGTGAGACTGTATGTTGCTCCTCTGTACAACATGCTGAGTCAATGTTACTGTGTGATAAGTGATATGAAGCCCCTCTGTACAACATGCTAAGTCAATGTTACTGTGTGATAAGTGATATGTAGCCCCTCTGTACAACATGCTAAGTCAATGTTACTGTGTGATAAGTGATATGAAGCCCCTCTGTACAACATGCTAAGTCAATGTTACTGTGTGATAAGTGATATGTAGCCCCTCTGTACAACATGCTGAGTTAAATGAGAAAGACTGCAAATTTAAGATCTGAGGTATCAGTGACATTCCAGACGCTGTCTGATGATTATACATAATCATACATGCATTTCATAAACAAATCACCTTGCGCAACATTATTCAAAGGGTTGATGGTTGTAAGTAAGAAGACTCCCCCAGTTAAAGTGCCAGTCCACCAATAGAGGTGTATATGATTTTGTGCATGGTTTGGCAATACAGACTAGATAAATTAAGTTAAATTATTGAACAAGTTTTGTTTAGCTTTTTACTAAAATAAAACAAAAAATGTACGTTTGACGAGCAGTCTGTTTCAGCCCTTATTTACAAAGTTACAAATAGAGCTACACTTTATTTAAGGTTGTGACTAAATCGATACATTTCTGCATTTGGCTCAAAATAACTGTAAATAACTTAACATCAGCCTAGAAACATCCTGAATAAGGTCAGTTTTTTTTCTCGTCACCTGTTGTTTTGAAAGATGGGCCCTCATTAGATGGGTATGCACTTTTGGCCATTGGATGGGTCCTTAAAATAAAAAGATAGACATACAATGTAAATTAATGTCTTGAGGTGACATTGCAGGGCAAGTTTGTATTCTACGATTGAGTTTTAGTTACAGTTTGGTTGTTTTTAGTAAACCTCCAAAAAGATTGAGCTACTGTGTTAGTGTTTATTACCAATTACCAATGATGATATCTTTAACGAGCTACCTTGCCCGTTTCACTGCCATACGGTGACAGGTTTTGGCTCCATAGTTTATTTCAAGCCCTTGTCTTTCCTTCCCCCATCAGTGACAAAGTGTCTCTATGTGCTGCCAGTGGTGCTGTACTGTGCCATTACTATACAAAATACCAACTGACATCTGGTGGCTAGTATTTAAATGTCTACCTATTTAGATAATCCAAAAGTCCAACTTTTAAATATGAAAATAAAGGTTACTTACTTTCCATAGTCTGTGAATGACCCAAATGATAATGGCCAATAATGCTTCTGATTTGTGCTAGTTTGACAGTTCTCAAGTTTGCACAGTAGCTGCCAAAACCCTCTGTTTATATTCACCAAACACAGTGTACATTAATACCTTGAAAAGGTCACAGGCTGGGTATGCACAGCCTGTATATGATATGCCATATTACCAGTGAGGTGCACTGGAGTGGGCTAAGATTGCTTGAGCAACTGCCCGTTTGCCCTACTCGACTGAAGTTGTCCCTCCGAAGGAAATATGTATATTTGCGCTCAGGGGACGGGGGCGTGGCAGCAACGGTGAGTGAGAGTTTAAAATGATATTGGCAAAATTTGCGATCAGATGATGGGGGCGTGGCAGCGGCCGTTAGTGAGAGTTTCAAATGATATTGGCGAAATTTGCGATCAGGGGACGGGGGCGTGGCAGCGGAGGTGACAAAAATTATGTGTTGCCCCTTTTTCCCAGGGCAGAGCAACTGCCCTTCAAAATTCCTCTGCACGTCCCTGCATATTACCACTTGTGCTTATCTGTGTGCTGTTTACATGGTCTGTTTACATGGTCTGTAGTTGCTGCCTGGTTGTTATGGTTGCCTGGTTTCTATGCTAAGAACATTTATAAATAATGTTAAACTTTGAAATGGTAGAATGTAATTTGCCTAACATGATTGTTGCTACCAAGCCGAGGTTTTAGTCTCATCAAGTTAACTTACAAAAATACACATGTTTACCTCAATTAGTTCGTATTAGCATACCCTAGCAACTGGCAGCTGTTAAGCTCATACACATACATACACATACATCTATGCATTTGGACTTTTACTTGCAGCCTGCCGGCCAGACAATGCAGTCAGATTGCGTAGCAAAAACCCTGTCTATGTTATCTGATTGAACAGCCATGTTTTCTCTAAGGGTTTGATGCGTATGGTCTTGGTAGGAACTGGACATTTTTGTCAAATCATGAGAATGTCTTAACGCCGTGACCTTGACACCATGCCTGAAGGTAATTATGTTTGCTTAGGCCAATCTTTGCCAGTTCCACCAAGTTTGTCCACTTTTCAAATTTGCCTGAAATATGGCCCAATATGACAGCAAATGGGTTTGGAAAAGCAGTTCATCTCAGCTCTTCAAGACAAGAGGCAATCATAAAATAACTAAAAATTAGTCTCATCTGCTCTTCAAGGTTACTATTAATGTATGTTGGGTGAATTAATTTGTCACTGTAACGCTTCCCTTCTTGCAAGTCATAGCTTTTAAATTGACTGTAGCTTCATAATGAATTTTTGGATAGAGGTGCCGACACACATCATGAAAACACACAACCCCTACAAAAACGTCTGCATTTTCATTTTCCGACTGAGTTGCCACTAATAGATTTTTTAAATATTGTGTAGTAACCTATATGGCAACATAGAATATGAATTTCTAAACTGCCATGAACAAATTAACTGTAATTAAAAAAAACACAAGTGCCCTTTGTGATCAGGTTTTAGAGAATGTTTGAAATTGTAATTTTAAACCATTAAGAGGGATTATTTGGAAAAAAAAACGCATTTTAGTCAGAGCCATTTTCTGACGTTTTGCTATGCCTTAGATGTGGCTCTGTTTTACCACTGTTATAAATATTTAGTGAATGTAACCTATTTTCCACATATCAAGGATAGGGATGGGTATCGTTTGGGTTTTTTCCGATACCGGTACATAACCGATACTTTTAAAACGATACCGGTGCCTAAACGGTGCCAGAACCGATACTTTTTTTTTTTTTAATTAAAGACATTAGGCTTATTTATTGCCAAGGCAAATAGTTTTCTTTAAATTTAACAATATATTAACTGTTTGAGGTATACTATAAATAAAAATAAATACAAAACACTTGGCTTCAAACCTTTTAACTTCAAACTATGAACAATATATTAACTTATAACAACTAGTATACTTAAATAAATATAAATAAATACATAACAAACTCTGTACACACACTTCACACTTCAGTAATACTTTTGCAGAAATATGAGCATGTTTGCCTTCAGAGTAAAACAAATATTAATTAGTTTGCATTTATTTAAACCCACTGGTTTCGTGAATGTGTACTGCCCCTTTAAAAGTTTAGCTTCAGGGCCTCTTGAGTTCTCTCCCCCATTTACGCAATTTTGTTGTTGCATATGCTGCACGTCGCGTTGTTTGAATCTTTTTGTGCGAAATACAGCCACACTTTTGATCGTTTACCTTTCGACATTTTCTCCGATGGCTAGCTCTGTTTGTGCTTGCTCTGTGCAAGGCTGCCTGCTCTTCGCTGTCAGACTGTTGCAATGTTATTGTAGCGTCCAAGTTAGTGCTCTCTTAAGAACTCACATTGAGAAGGAATATCTTTGGATGAGACGGTAGCTCTCCGTTTAATAAAGCGTATCCAACTTCTGCTTAGAACAACCACACTTATCTTGAAACCAAAACCACACGCAAGTCAACCCATTACCATGGCAACTCCTCAACACAAATCCCGTTTCCACTAGTCCCATACGGAATGCAGCGTGAGTGACACAGGCGAGAGTCTATATTGGGAGATGGAGCAGTTTTATATGTGCCCCACGAAATCTGTTATCAACACAAAAAAGTATACAGATCGTACTCAGAAAGATCTACGCCACTAACGTTACTTCTCGTTAGCTATCGCTAGTTTTGTTAAATTATAAAAATTTTAATAAAAAAAAAAAAAAAAAAAAAAATTATCTGCTCAGGCACCGAAAGGAAGCACCGAAATCTGCGTTGCATTTCGGTCCGGGTAGGTATCGGTTGTATGGAACCGGTGCCGTATTGGTACCGGTTCTCGGTACCCAACCCTAATCAAGGATACATGCAAGCAGTTTTGAATGATGGAATTTGGTTTGGCCGCTGCAATCTTTACTTCAGATGGTTAATCGGAGAACAAAACTCTCAGGCACTCTCAGTTTGTTGCTTTCAATAGTGCACAATGGCAGTACCTGCTGTTTGGTCCAGGTTGCCTCTCGTGTCAAGTGCTCAAACACCCAGTGATTTCACACAGTTAGTGGCATTTAAAACAGCAGTGGTCTTGAATTATATATAAAGGCCTGTCGGGCATGTCTACAGGTTCTGCCGTTATAGTGCCCTTTAGTCATGAGTAAAGAGTCTTTTGGCTTTGCTGCCAAAGTGAAGCAGTTTCAGGCCACTCAGTTCACTGCTGGGGCTCTGACACTAGAAAGGAAAGACAAACATTTGTCATCCCCTGAGTAGGGCCGGGCCGGACTTTGGAGTCACACTGCTCTGCTTACCCTGCAAAAATACGTAGAGATGAATCATCTGGAAAAAAAAGGAAGAAAATGACCCATTTATTTTGAAAACGCACAGAGACATTGGCCTGACTCTTTATCATTCATCATGTTGGAAAGCATTGAGAATCAGTGGGGGAGTCATGACCCTCCTGTCAAACATGGCATCATTTGGCTCTGATAGCGGAGGAACTGTGGTATCTTTGTACATTTCAGGACATAAAAAAACCACCTTCATGTTAATGGCAGCAGTGCCCTCATGAAATGAGGAAATTGGAGAAGTCTCACAGTGTATATTTCTGTCTTCGCTCATGCATCAGGCCCCGGCACATAGTCTACTGTATAGGAGATGGATATTGGCCAATGAAAACTAGTGAAATGTTTGTAATGTTATGTTAATAAACTTACTGACTGCTCAATTAACACATAAAAAAGGGCTTTCTTATAACCCGCTTATAGCAACAATAAAATGTGTTTGAAAATGAACAGGCTTAATGTTTATTACACATATTTAGGCTGTAGGCTCTGCTATACAATCATTTTGGATTATCTTCTGCATTTGAGTACAACACTTGAGGTTTGCAACAGACTAAACCAACCCAGGGTATGTGCCATGCATGAGGACACGAAATGCCTCCTTGAGCGTCTCCAAGAAATCCTTTTCCACAGGATGTATCGGAATATTTACATATGTCTATTCACATGGGATTAGTATAACCTGAGATTATGTCCGGAATCTTTACTGATAAAGAAGCGTACAGTCCATAAAAATGAATTAAATGGCGCACTTGTATGGAACTACAATCACTCAGAAACTCTAGTTATATTTACATTCCCCCACCTTCACAAGAAAATCCCATCTGAATAGGGCTGTATATGTCTCTTTCGTGTTTGGGGAGTGGGCTTTAAACTAAACAGCTTTCCAACATGCTTGCCTCCTTTACCCTTATTTCCCTCCTTCTCAATCTGGTTACCCCCAGTGCAGCCTACTTTGTGTTCAAGTGTTTTTCAGTTGGTTGCTGCCTCAGGCGCAAGGGTTGTTGAGGGGGGTGAGGGGGGTTTACAGGGGTCCTCTCTCTCATACCACATGGTCACACATCCTCTTCAGTTTTTCCTGAAATGATAATGATGTAGAGATGCTGAGGCACCCACACACTGTTAGTTTAGTCAGGACTGCATTTATCCATTCCGAATAGAAGTCTGTCAGCTTGCCATTCATACATGCCAATTAGACAGTAAGCCTTGTATTTTTTCACTTAGTTTGAAAGTGTGTAGGGATGATTTGAAAATATGGAGCTTTGCGTTGTAAGCCTAAAAAAAGAAACAAATAGTGCAGTTTACTACTAATCCTCTCTACTGTAGGTAGAAATGTTGGGGAAACGTCACAGAAAATTCCTGAAAAACAAGGATGAGTTGGGAGAAAAGTAAGATGAGTTACTCTAACAAGCTTGTTTTGCATTTATTTTTGTTTCATCTACCATCACCTTTGCACTGACTCCAAGATATTTGTCAGAGTACTATTTATTTCTCCGTTTTATTTATTTCATTTTACCTCAAAGCTTTAAACCACAACATTGTCATAGAGAATCCAGGCATGTCTCTCTAGAAAAAAAAGATCTAAAAGGAGTAAATCCATCAACCAGATCTCACATTCCCTTATCCCTGTCAACACCAACATATTGTGGCTCTGTGTGAATTATTAATTTGGTCACTTTCGCTCTCAGGTTTTCAAAAGATATATGATGTAGCAGAATAAGGTACTTGAATGCTCAGAGTTGCTGTGAAGAATTGGATGACAGATGTATGGCAGTAGCCTTTTTATACCCCCTTGCCACCATACAATGTGACAAAGTTTGGCTTCTCAAAAAAGTGATGTATGAGAACCATCTTTACCTCACTTTAAAGGAGGTTTTTGTCAGTGTTTTAGTTTTATTATTTTAAACCATGTCTATGGAACCTAGCCTCTGTACTATGAAATACTTAATCCTAAAAAGACATATAAGATGTTTCAAATTCTTTTAAAATTTGAAATGTCCAATGACAATTCACCCTAACTACTTATTGCTATCAACATAAGTACAAAATGTCCTTAAACAAAATCATTATTGATTTGGAATGTTTTGAACTATATGAAAGGCTTACGTATATCAAAAGCTTATTAACAACAGGATACTTTGAAAAAAATCAAATTTTATTAGACAGAGTCTCCAGAAGCCTCTGTTGTGTGAAGGAACGTGCTTTATTCTGAATAAATAAAAGGCACAGTGCAATTACAAAAATATGTTATTGCAAAAAACATTTTACTCTACTGGAAACGACTCACAAATGCCTCTTTTCATGAGCAGTAATTGCTCCAAAACATAGATTCACATTGTCAGTCTGTAGGCATAATATTTGAATCAAAGATGGTTTCTGAGAGACAAAGAAAGCAGATGATGACTGAATGTGATAAAAGATTATAGCATCCATAGTAGTAAACCTCTCCACCAGTTCTTAAAAGATGCATGGAATGATTTATAGTCATGTAGATTTCTTGAAACAGCATCTGCACAGGCAAGCAGAGTAAAAAGAAATCACTTCAACCATAATCTGCACGAAGGGAATCACCTTCATAGGAAGTAGGGCCAAGGATAACTGGCTGATATTCTGTTAGGTAGAGTGAATATGGCAGACCAAAAAGGAAAGGCCAAAGACTCTTTATCACCCAGCTGAAGGCTTGAACAGTGCCATTTTTCTGCAGAGGGAAAAAGAATGTTCACATAAGAGATCTGTCATAATCACTTAGAGACCTAATACACATTCACTCTATGCCCAGCTGTTCCCCCAGCACACCGTCTCCTTTCCTGTAACACACTCACACCAAAAGAATAGCATTGCACACTGATTAAATCAATATTTATTTATGTTGGGTTTTCTCAAGACACTGAAATTGGATGAGGAAACCTTTTCATACATCTTTCAATCATTGATATACCCTAAGAATATTACTGTGTACAAATAAATCAAAACAATTCTGCATTAAAACAATAAAATTCACAAATGAAATAGAATGTATTACAATTGATAGTGGTCAGCACAGCTGTTTTGATCTGTTCTGTTGGTCAACACAGCTGTTTTGATGTTCTTTGTAGTACTACCAGTGGAAACAAGTCCTCATCTAAAACTCCCTGTGTAAGTGTAAAGATGTAGGAGTGTGTTCAGCTGAGTATCCTCTTGAATAGCAGATGTGATTTGAGCTTGAGAACCATTGGCTTCATTTAAGAACATTAGATATTGCAATAAGTGTACAGCCATTTCACCGCTCAGCACCCCCTCTTACTGTGCAGTTACAATGACAACATTTTTTGCAGTAGTTTGCACTTTTTTTTGAAGCAGGTCAATATGAATTGAACATGCTTCAGTGAGACAGGTTGACTTGTTGTGAATTTATGAGTTGTTTATGAGGAAGCTATTATCAGAGCAGGCTGTTCCTGGAGCAGTGCTATAGATGACCCCTCCCCTCTAAGAGCATCCATCTCTCTTAGGGCTGACAGGGGAGAAACTGGGTGGCCGATCGGAGTGCTGCTGTGGTAATTACAGAGAAAATGTGAGTCATGAACACAGAGTGATTTGTCACATTTAACACAAATGGTAAGATCGCAGTCTCTGTTTTGACATTTTGGACATATATTAATTGGCCACTGCTCAGCGTGGCAGACACTCCAAAATGAATATGGATAGTAATTGTGCATCTAGGTAAGCATCATACAAACATCTTCACTATTTCACAGCTCCCATAATGGGAACCGATTTTCATGTGTTCTACATTGTGTTCCACATTCTATATCTGTGATAGCACATTTTACACGAGAATTTGCCTTGTACCCTTTAAAGAAAACCCACAGAGTGACAGTGCATTTGTAAGCTTCTAAGGATTGGGTTAGTGCGGGAGCACCGGTTTGACCCTAGCCCAAAGAAAACTTTTTTTTTTCTTTTGCATGAGTGATCATGCCCCTCGCATAAGCGACAAGTGCTTTCATCGGTGGGGCTCATGTCAGGATCGGTCAAAGTGGTCAGGTGCATAGGACTGAACAGCCCACAGCAAGGGATGGCCTAGATATGGAAGCTTGACTCAAACACTCAGTATTCAGCCACAGTACAAGACTGTGGGCATGTTTATATGTACTGGATTTGTGTCCTTTTATATGTCAAATGTGTCATACATTTTTCATTTCACCATGTTTATTCCAGTGTAATGCTGTGGACAGACAGTGCTGTACCCTTATACAAATATAAATGAGCTGCATGCATCCCCTTAAAGAAAGGCACACATGTGATTTGGTTATATGTAATAACCATTTGAACCTTTGTGAGGTACACTAAAAACAACACATAAAATAGTTCATATTAAAAATGCAATAAATCAGTTAATAATAGGTTGAATCTTGTTCACACCAAAACCTTCCTAATCCTTGTGGTAACCTTAATATTTTCACTCACCAGATGCTGTTGCTCAATAAATTGTTAATTTGTCATTTAGTATCGTGACAAATTAAATATGTAAATTGCAATCAAGAGAAGCTTACATTTCGTATCATGAAGCTGTGTGTATTTTTTTCGGTCAAAGCAGAACTCGTCACTTTGATGTGGCCTACCGTATTCTCATAGAAAATTCTACCCGGAAATACATTTAAAAAGACAAGTCTACACAACATTCTGAGGCCATTTTGATATGAAGATGCCATTTGTAAATATTTTTACAGCACCATTTGATTTTAACATAGTGTAAAAGGAGTTTGGTATTTTAAAAAACATATTTAAAAAGGCCACTTTCATTACTCAGCATTTTGACCAATGATCAATAATAATAGTCATTTGTTAAATATACTGTTCAGACCAAAAATACTTGGATCACAAATCCAGAATGCAAACAATCTTGATTGGACTGTTGAGTTGAATAGATTCTAGTCATTCTAGAACTACAACGTAGCAACCTGCTGTCGTGTCTGACTCCAGGTAATGTGTTTCACACTCCCTAAAGTGATCTGCAGATCATCATGAGGTGAAAGAGTAGATACTTGAAGAAAGAGTTTGAGTGGTCATGGTTATGACCTTACCAAAGAGAACTGAACAGTCAGGTCTAATCTAACTTATTTGTGAAAAAGTTAGCGATATGGATGGTACAACAAAGCTGTAGGGGAGGCCATTGGGGGGTATACAAAAGTGACAAGCATACTTCAACATTGGGGATGTTGTGAATCCTGAAAAGAATAGATTGGTGTAAATTCATCTTTGGAGAGCTGAATTCCCCTTAGATACAAACAAAATCAGTCATCCAACAGAGTATACCAATTATTCCCACCGTTGCATATTCCCACTGCAGAAATAGTGCACATATTTGCATATAATGTCAAGGAGCTGTCTGCCACACAGTGAGCAGTGAGACACTGTACTAAAACACAGAAAGTAGGAGGGGAGAACAGTGTCATAGGTTCACAATCGTCAAAAAAAAAACAGAAACAAACTGAGATGCATTTTCGCAAGAAAATGCGAATATGATTGCAGCCGCTGTCAGCCGCTGCAGACCGTAACCTATGCAATTACATGGATGCTAACACCTGGCCCTCGAAACACTCTCCCACCACCTGTTTGGATTAGCAGTAAATATCATCTTAAAAGCGCAGGGCAGCAATTCTCTTAACACCAGTGACCCAGTGTCATTCTGGCACATGTAGGCAGGCAACACAGTGCTCAGTCGATTTTCAAAACGAGTTGATGGTTTCCATTCTTTCATTGCAATGCGCCTTATCAAGATCTGGGCTCTGCCTTTGAAGAACGTCTGTTGCCTTCCCTCCACAGCAAGAGATGGAAATCAACACTCTTTCAGTAGTGTAACCTCATTGGAATGACCTACGTAGTGCTATCCGATCAAGTGAAAGCCATGGTACATTCATAGACAATCACAAAGCGTTTAAAGACTCACCTCAACCTATTTTCAATGGGGAAATAAGCATGCTGTTAAACACTCGATTGCATCATTAGGAAATGGCTTGAAAAGGTTCTTATCAGTTATCTCCATAATTATGCATATGGAGGAGCAAAAATATACTGGTCACTAAAAATCAGGATATCGAGTTTATTTCAAGCGAATTACTTCCTTCACAGATATTCATCTCTCATGGCAAAGAGAACATATATCCACATCCCAAGTTGCATTCAGAAATGTAATTCACATGATTTTCTTGACGGAGAGCTCACATCTCAAAAGAATACAGAGGCTTTCCAAATGCAGTAGCCCCAACTACATAAGTGCTGAGTTTTTGTTGGGTGAAGCAGACCCCCTACTCCCACTACCATTTTCTCTCTGTGAATACAGAGACACCCCTGGGGATTTAGTTTCTTTGACCCCTTCAGCGGCCTATTCATTTAAAATGAGCCTCATCTGTTTCCGTCCAGACATATGAAAGAACATGTCAAATTGGCAAAAGCAAGAAAAGAACCAATTTCTTTCATTGGATTTGTATGAAAGCATTTGACTGTTGGAATCCTGGATAAAATGCCAATACTTGCTCTGTGAAAACTATTGTAATCATGTTTCTTTAGAATTGCATATTCCGGTGCATGTGGAGCTATTCAACTTCAGACGCCTCCAAAGATGACATTTTCAAATCCTCAGAAAATGATCATTAGATTTATAAAAGACAAAGTTTGTTTATTTTCTCATAATATCCACATGTGTATGCAAATATGGATTGATACATTCGTGTATGTATATGTATGAATATAAATGTGTCATTTTTTAAATCAAGATGTGATAATTCTGAAATAAATTAATTCACAGGCTCGAGGTTAAGCCACTAGGAAACAATATATAAATGTGTATAGATGTCTGTAGACATTGATGGAGATAATTTTGAAACACTGTTAATGTATATCCCATCCCACTGCCCATCCTTTTACTGGCTATACTAGCCCCTTGGACAGACTTTACTTTACTATTTATATCACTTTGCACTATCCTCAAACACACAAGCACAGGTACTCTATCTTTGCACTTTCCACACATACACATGAACACTATCTCTCTGCACTCCTTGCACTACTTTCCTCGTGGACAACACTGTCACAATGAATGCACACTGTAATATATAGGGCCAGATCTATCCTGTACCTGTAAACACCCCACTCCCTGTGAACATGTTCTCCCTATGTGTATTGTTTTTATTGTGATTCATGTATGTATGTCTGTGAGTTAAGTGTATAAGATACTGGATGACCTTAATTTCCCTCGGGATTAATAAAGTATCCATCTATCTATCTATCTATCTATCTATCTAATGACTTCAGAATATATTAAAGGGATAGTTTGGTTTTTAAGACATGAAGTTGTATGGCATCTACATCACCAGTGTAATGCATTCCACGCTGACTTACCTCCGACAGCGTCCTGTGAGCAGAGTTCTCGTCCAGTTTTGGTCAAACCGAAAGTAGTCCGGCAGGTTTCTAGACCCAGGAAAATAAAACGTTTCTCTTCCCAAAACATTATGTGTTTAAAAGAGTGATATATTTGCATCCCAAAACCGTTGTAGTGGAAAAAGTCACACCTCGTTATCACTTGGCCCTATTTTCAATACGCTCGATAATGCAATCTCACAGCTAGAGTCTACCTGTTTGATTCTCGAAAGTTGATTCGCGAAAGTTTGATTCACCAATGTTGCCTGAGAGAAACGTCTATCACAGGAAAACGATGCTTTATGTCAATTTTATCAAATGTTGTCTCAGTTTTCATTGTTTTCCTGTGATGGACGTTTCTCTCAGGCAACTTTGGTGAATCAAACTTTCGCTTGTATTACTATATTCCTTGTATAAATCATGTGCTTATGTAAGCAGAAACATGGCCTTTCTGGGTTTCTGCCTGTGTGTAACTTAGATTATTAGGGGCCAGTTATACTGTCTGCATATATACAAGAGCATGTTTAGACCAGAGATGAAAAGCTTCTCCCAACCTTTTGCAAAACTGCCATAATTGCAAGATAGGAAGCCTCGGACATCAGAGTAACACCACGTGGTTATCCCTGCTGAACGCTAAACTTCTGTCTAAATAAACCTTGTGCAATGTGTTTATCATGGCTTCACTTTCAGCCGTGTGCTGTGTGTGAGCCCGATTGCAATTGTTGTTGTTTGTCTAATAAATATAATTATATGCAGCTCCGGAGTCCTGAGGTCTCTAGGGTGAATTTTCACCTATCAGACATATTACATGTTACCAAAAGTGGACATGAGTTGCATCACATTTTGCAATACGCATTAATGATGATGTGATAGTTGATGTTTATCTTTAATCTCTCTATAATGTGCAACTGTATTACATTTTGCATTGTTGGATTGTCCATCATGGTAAAGCATCAAGCGTAGCGCTGTATGAAATGCTTCAAAATTTCATGTCAAATCACGTATTACGTAACATATTTACCTTGCTTACCAAGTTATTTTACGCCTTTCATTCATACCAAGTTATTATAGGACTTTCCTGTGATTGCAGTATGATGATAGCCACCAGAGAACACACCAATTATTTTTTCAGTCACAACCCATTGAATTCAAAATCAAAGAATTTTTAACTTCAAATCAATAAATATGTCAATCAAATGCATTCCATGCTTACCATGGTTAGTAAGAATTTGTAGTATAGTTCAGTCAGCTGATTCACTAGCACTAACCTCAGTTGCTCTCTGAGATAAGGCGGTCCATTTAAGACAGTCCTCAGTCATTCAAAATTCACCTGCTGAGACTGCTAAACAAATACCCGCCACCAGCCCACCTCCACCTCCACCTCCACCTCTTGTTATTCACATTTTCCTCAAGTTAGTTTGAAAGTTTCTTCTATCATATTCAGCACATTTCTCCGTATCTTGTGAGTATCGTATCATGATGCCTTCACTGGAATATGAATCAGATCATGGTCATAGAGAGACTTGATAAACTGATAGTTTTTTTCTCTGAGGGTGGCAGCTGTTACATTTATTTATGATTGTTTCACGTTAAAACATGATGACTTTAAGGGACAATGACTATAATGAATCTTTCCTCTAATGCTAGAATATATATCAGAACTACCAGATTAGAAGACTGGATTGTGTGCAGTCTTGCACAGAATTGACACCATACATTTTTCTAAATACAAATGATAAATGCAATGGCCCATGGAATGCTTATCTAGCACATCTATATTTAATTGTGTCTTGACTAGATTGCTTTTAGAGCAAGAGATTGTTAGAGATAAGTTAAAGATAAATCTACTGTTTTCAGAACTGAAAGTCATATATTGACTTAGGTTCCCCCTTGGAACCTTACACCACCATCATTTCAGTGCTCAGCGTATTTATTCCAGAACACTTGTGACAGTACAACTGTACTGTATGTAAGACTCACAAATAAGGGTGAAGAGATGTTCTATTGTTCACCTAGTGTGTGTGTGTGTGTGTGTGTGTGTGTGTGTGTGTGTGTGTGTGTGTGTGTGTGTGTGTGTGTGTGTGTGTGTGTGTGTGGGGTGTGTCTGTATGTGTGTGTTTGTGGGGTCTGTGTGTGTATGGGTCGGTGGATGGGGGCAAAACATGCATGTGTGTGTGTGTGTGTCTTGGTGTGGGTGTGAAGCTGAGATGAAAGGCGGTTGAGTGGCATGTAGTTGTTTAATCAGTGATCTGAAGGTTAGATCCTGATAGCAGGAACCAGTAATGCATTCTGTGGATGAACTCTAACCACAGTAGGGTCTTAAGGCAGGAAGGATTATCTCCCCCTTGACAAAAAAAAAACACCATCTTAGTCCTCACATCCTACTTAGTATGAAGAGGCTTTGTGCCATGGTGCTTGGCGATGCCGAATCGCATGGTTAAGACAATGCAGACTTTCGGTCTTATCCGCATAGCAGATACTTTTTCCCCACTGTCTCGTGGGCACATCTAAAACCCACACATATGCTTAAAAAGGAGTATCTGTCCTGTAATGTGAGCTGAGCTTTACTGCTAGCTCTGGAGTGTCATTCTTCTGCACTGAACACGGATCAGCAGCAGGGCTCTCATCTCTCTGAGTTTGATCATACTCAAGGTTCAAGGGGCTGTCTACTGGCAGCAGTGTATCTTTAACCCAGTACTTCCCCGAGCTCTTCTGTGCAGTCAGCCTCCTCCATCCAGTATCTGAGGGATGTCTGTTATGAGAGCAGTTATTTAAATCCACAAAGTTTATCCAAGCCACACCAGCATGATTGGTCTTCAAACCCATTATTGTCACTTGAGGATGGAGCCAGCCCTTGTGAAATGTGTTGAGTTGTGTAATGGTCGTTTCTCAGTCAACTTGATAGCTCATTTATTAGATCCATGTGAAATCCTATTTGGGTTCTTCTTTTTACATTGTCACAAATACTGAGTTATAATTATTCATTATTTTTTTCTTATTTATTTGTTCGTTTCCTTTTCTCCATATTGGGCCTTAACTCAAAATGAAAATGTCAGCAATGTATCTGTGGAATGCAAATCTTTTCAATGTGGAGTTGTATGAAATGCTTCAAAATTTCATGTCAAATCACGTATTACGTAACATATTTACCTTGCTTACCCAGTTATTTTACGCCTTTCATTCATACCAAGTTATTATAGGACTTTCCTGTGATTGCAGTATGCTGATAGCCACCAGAGAACACACCAATTATTTTTTCAGTCACAACCCATTGAATTCAAAATCAAAGAATTTTGAACTTCAAATCAATAAATATGTCAATCAAATGCATTCCATGCTTACCATGGTTAGTAAGAATTTGTAGTATTGTAATTGTGTAATTAAAATCTGCCAATTATTAGTATAACGGAGACATGAGGCCTGAGGTGAGGCTTTGATATAAGAGCAGAGATATGTGATTTAAGCTAAAACAGTGTTTTTATTAGAAAACATCAGTTCATATTGTTCACAAAGTACACCACAGACTAGATTTGTAAGCAGATTCATCAGGAACATTACCCTAGCGTTCTCCATCATTGTCGTGACGCACTGGGTTTAAAAAGGGTTCAGCCTGAGGTTGCGATGCGATCACGTGGGACAATGACATCAGGTTGCGTGAATCCGTGCACATGAACACCAGCCCCCGTACCGATTGAAATCAACTCACTTTCTACCCCCGATTCGAATCGTTGCAGCTACCGTGTGCCGTTAGAGAGTGTTCGTCTTAACGATAGGGCTATCTGTATTAGTTTCATTTCGGACGCAGACAAACTAGGGTTCATGTAAACGGGGCTTAAGGAAATCCAGTGGGACACAGGCAGGCAGGAGGTGCATCAACAACCAGACCTTGGCTAAACACAGTCCTTGAAATCCAAAAGAGATATAGGTAAAAAAGGACTGGGCAAAATAAAAGATGATGCTCACAACATGGAACAAACTAAAGGCATGGCATGAGCATGAACTGAAAGAAGAAATTAAGAAGAATTAACTTGGGTTGACTTGAGCCAGCTGGTGATGAGCTCAGTGGATTGGTCAATCATGGTATGACCAAGGAAAGGGAATCTGGGGGAAACACAATCCGGCACAGACAAGAAACAGGCACACCATACACACAAGCAGGAGGGAGAATGGGAGAACAGACTAGGGAGCAGAGGTACTGGTTCGGGGTGTGACATATTAATTCTTGTCTTTTAACAAAATATGATGTTTCGGACCAGATAGTATATCTGATATTTATGAAACATCAAATATGCTGAGTATGTATTTTAGGCACATTTGTAGCTAAAGGCGGTCATAAATTTGAAGGAAGTGACTTGGCAGTTCTATCTAAAATGTCAGTGTAAAGAGATTTTGCGGCCGTATCAGAGCTTTTCTTAAACATTGTCACGTACAACATGCTAAATTGCAAGTGTAATCACGTAGTTTTAGGCAAGAATATTTATAAATTAGATAATCATGTTTTGGCTGACACGTCCGATTTCCAACATGCATATAGATTCAAATGCAGGGACAAGAAATCCTTGAATGTGTGGGGACACAAAGCATACACTAGGTTATAATCACACCAACCCAAACACACTAGCAGCGTTTAGTACATGGGTTCTGTGTTACACAGTCTTGCCTTTGAACTTAACTTATCGCCAACTCCATTACATGACTCAGTAGAGGGGTGATGCACTGTTGAGATATTTTCCCGGACACTTTTGTCAGCATCCAGAGGCAATTCATTTAAGATAGGGCCAAACCAGTGAGCACTGCTGGGAGCCTCATTTGTGGCTGGGGGACTCTGTGGCTAAGTCCCACTGCTGATGATGGAAGATTTTAATAAACTGCTGTGGCAGCACTGGGTTATCCCTTGGTGTCCCAAGACAGAGCCAGATTTATGTGGGCACCAGATGCATGGTCCCAACCACTATCCTAGGGTATTACGCACACAACCTTACTCCAAGACACAAAGCTGTACGTAGGTAGGTCAAGACGACGCCCTTGTCCTCATTTGAGGGAAATGCATGTGATAATAGGGCCACATTCTGGAACAAGGACAAGACTCATGTCATTCTTTGAAAATTCATTGTAATCAAGATTAATTGTAATGTTGCAGGGACTGCATGGAGCAAACACTTCAAGTGTTTTCTCCCGTATAAACCTATTTTTTACAGGGTTTTCAAATTGAACACCATTCAAGTGTTTTCTCCCGTATAAACCTATTTTCCACAGGTTTTTAAAATAAAACACTTCAAGTGTTTTCTCCCGTATAAACCTTTTTTCCACAGGTTTTTAAAATGAAACACTTCAAGTGTTTTCTCCTGTACAAACCTATTTTCCACAGGGTTTTTCTAATTGCTTTTCAAATATGAAACGGGGTGGGGGTTGTGGCGGGGATTAGATGCTTGAATACATCTAGTGAGGCAGAGCACACGCTTTTGCTGGTTCTGCACCTTCTGCCTCTCCCCCCTCTCTTCATCTTGCCTTGATCCTCTGATCAACAGTAAAGCCAGTGCTGCCACAGTCACAGGAGTATCTCCAGTCCAGAATCACTGTGGAATAACAGGGTTCCCACGGTCATGCACATCCTGGAAAAGTCATGAAATTCAGTACTCCAGTGTCCAGTATGTTCCCTATATGCATTCAACAGCGGCGCACAGCCGAGTTAGGAAGGCCACTGCTGAAATTGAACACTGTTTATTATGCATGATAAAACATACCGTTACTTTAAAAGATATTATAGGTTAATTCTAAAGGCCTAATCTACAGGGCGGAAGTTAATTCAGTGAAAACTGTGTGAGACCAATGGTGTAGTGGGAATATTTAAACACAAAAATATGAATGACTAGTGTAAACATTTCAATGTCCAAATCTGACAAAGCACAGTGCCCAATGCTTGGAGGCCTGTAGGTGTCAGGTCCCTGTGGAGCTCTGCTCCGGCCACGCCCCCTTCAGTTCACTAACTCTCCCCAATCTGCACGTTCACCAGCGGCACTCCGGCAATCACACATACACCTGTCCCACTCTATAGCCTCACTCATCTGCACCACTTTCACAGTCACGTAAGGACTAATCATTCACACCTGCATCCGCGATCACCTGCACCCCGTTTGCACTCAGGTAATTACTAATCACCCACACCTGTCACAGCCCTTTCATATACCCCACACTCCCTGCACTCGGTGTAGGGTATTGTTTGGTTTCACATCGCACTTTCAATGATCACCCCCCCGAAGGATTACCACAGCCTGCTTTCCTCGAAAGGATTTATATCTTCTTGTTGGTTTGTCGCAGCTTTTGCCCATAGCCTTAGTTTCATTTCATACACGCTAGTTTCAGTGTAACGTTTCTATTTCCGAGTTTGACTCGCGTTTTTGTTTGCCTTTACGGTGTTTATAGTTTATCGTTTATTTCTTATAGAGGTTGCCTCTTAGTTTTGTTTTAGGTTTTCTTGTGAACTCGTCCTCCTGAGCTGAGTAGTCCACCCGGGACGAACGTTCCCTGCTGTGTTTTCTGCATCCTGTGTCTGCTGTGTCTGCTGTGCTTTCTGCATCCTGTGTCTGCTGTGCTTTCTGCATCCTGTGTCTGCTGTGCTTTCTGCATCCTGTGTTTGCTGTGTCTGCTGTGCTTTCTGCATCCTGTGTCTGCTGTGCTTTCTGCATCCTGTGTTTGCTGTGCTTTCTGCATCCTGTGTCTGCTGTGCTGTAATCCGTCTGCAAATAAACTCCCAAAACCTACATTGTCCTCGTTCTGTTCTGTGACAGTAGGAAAGGTTATCCACTCTTCTAGCGTAATCCATTGCACCCCTGTTCAAGACACCATTTTCACATATATTAATATAATAAAAACAGAATATGCATTGATAATACTACTACTACTAAAATCACTGAGGGTCCAGCGTTGCAGGCTCTTTTGGCATTTCTTTAAAGGATGCTGAATCTGGTCACCTGCTAGGTTTGCACATTGCCCTTTAGTGGTTGTTAGAAACCAGGCAGGGGGCATCTCATAATTGCATAAAAGCAATAGGGACATTTACCCGTCCATTTGCTGTTATCTCCCGAGTCCTTATAAAATCATCCGAAAGCATTTTCATTTATGCTCACACTAGTATTTTTTTTGTGTCTGATGTTGTAGGTGATAGTTTTTCAGTCCAGTGAACTTTCAATGTTGCTTCTTTTTGAACCCGATATGTACTGTAAATATATTTTAAAGCAATTGCATTGCATCCACATAGACGTGAAATTGATTACTGAGATGAACAATTACTGTATGTTTTCATCAAAATATCAGCCTTTCAAGAACAGAGGACAGCTTTTAGTTAGAGATTAATGTAATTTCACATAGTTCACTATTGCTGTAATTATGCGTTTCCATTTGTGGCCCTGAGGGATAATTTGTCCAACTTTGACCTTGCCTGTTAAGAGACAAATTGCATGAGATTCCCCAAAACAAATTAGCCTGCCATTATCATGCAAATAGTCGTCCCCCCCCTTCCACTTCCACTTCTCATGGAAATTCTAAACACAACTCTGCACCTTGCCTGGGATTTCCTGGGAGACTGTGGCAGGTTATACAAAAGGAGTACAGTGTGTTAGTGTTTTTCATGATACAAAAGCCTGTGTTTGTGTGTGTCTGTCTCTGTGGAGCTACAATAATTGGTGTTTAGCTAAGTACATTTTTTTTTAATGGAACAGTTGAGATAACCATTTTCCTACAGATCAGTACACTTCATCTTATAGGAACATTTCAATTTTACAGTCTCAGCAAAGACATTATTCATTTTCAATCATATTACTTAATGTGTTTGGGTACACATTTTTGTATTGCCCATCATATGACATATCAGAACTTGCAAGCACTTTTAGGGATTTGATAAAAACACAATATAATTGCACTGCTACGACTCGATCTCAGTTATGCCTGTCTATTGCTGGGATTATAGTCTGGTAAATCAGTCAAATATGCCTGTTTCCACAGCCACTGTGGGGGACTGTCCAGTCACCTTGGCAGAATATGCTGTGCATTTCACTTTTTTACATTGACACAGTGGGTTGGATTGATGCTTTTTTTTTACTGTGATGGTACAAATCTGTAGCCTAGATGTAAAACATGCCAATATGAAGTTCCTGTTTGGATTAAGTGTTGTCTGTTGCCTTTCTATGGTCTGTCATTCAGTCCTGTGAGACATTCTGGATTAAAGCTATATCTTTATGGAACATTTATGTAATAGAAATGTACAAAAGGTGTGAAGCTATAGCCAGAACTTACAAACCTACATTTTGGGGATGATATGCTACTATCCTCTATGCTGGACCATCCTCTGTAACACCCAAACCATGCTGGACCATCCTCTGTAACACCCAAACCAACTGATGAGATTCTGGCAGACATCTGTGAGGAAAATAGGTAGGTGAATGTTAAGGTCTGGGCTGAGAGGGGTCCCTCTTCAATCCATCATCCTGTCACAGGTCTGATTTCTTCAGAACAAAGTGGATGTTTGTTTTTTTTTAATATCAGGCGCTGGGTAAGGAGGGCCGTCTAGGATGCTTGTGTTATTGGCCCTGTATCTACATGAACAGGTGGTATGACAGATGTATAGGTGCACAGTAGTAGGGGTTTTCCGTTATATAGAAAAGTAAGTTCTGACAGAAATGTTGTACCACTAAAGCCAATAAGTCATAGCCATTTTAATTGTATTGAGGTGTCTCAAATTGTCTTGACAGTACTATTTAGTGGCTTCATCAATTACTTGTCTATTTTCAGTTGCTAAGCATTCTTTGGTAGAAGCTGTTAGTGCCTCTGGTCTGAGCACTCTGTAAACAAGCCTGAGTAATTTTCCTTGTTTACACAAGAGAACACAATTAAGAAACTTTAGCTGAAAGCAAGATATATTTATAGTTGTAGTTAAGGTATTGAGCTTTTGTACAAAGCGACTTACAAAACATTAGATAAGGAAAGAGTAAAAACAACGAGAAGATTAGGCATAATGCAATTACATTCATAAAACAAGTATGATATTAAAATAAAACTGTAAAATAATAATACAAAAACAAATATATATATGATTATATTAATATATAATATGCCTATTTATATATTAATATGCCTAAAGCAAATAAACCAATTAGACAAATGCTGTTTAAAATGGTAAGTTTTAAGCTTTGTGAATGTACCAGGGCTGTTGCTGAAGCAGAAAGCACTAAGTAGGTCATTCCACCTCCAAGGTACCATGAGAGTCTTGCCTGCGATCTCTTGCTGCGAAGAGAAGACCAAGACAATAGATACCCGTTGGAGGAGGAAAGAGGTCGAGAGCAAAAACACTAACCATTGTACCACTGATCACACTCAAAAGTGTATCTACAGTATTGTGATAGGCAAGCCAACAGTTCAAACAAAATCTGCCCCCCCCCCCCCCCCACTGACCAGACTGGACGCTTTTCGGGCCCCCCGGTAATTTGAGATTGAGACCCCTGCATTAATGGGTTTCGTATATGAAAGAGGCTATAGTTAGTTACAATAATTTGATTGGTATATCTTCTGAGGCCCCTGGCTAACTTACTGTCAGACTTAGTTCCCTTTGGGAGTCTGCTCTAGTTGGCTTGAGATGACTGCCCCAGCATATCTGCTGTTGCCATACATTTTTCTCTCCTGTCATTTGCAGGGAACTTCATAGCCTGAAATGGTCTTGTCCACCTCCACGGAACTTACCGATGCCTTCGGGATCTGGCATTATTGATATAAAATGACAGAGGTATTCTGCTAATAAGTTATGATTGACAGTGATCTTTAGAATTCACACTTCACTTTCCTCTGCAGGCATAAGAATCTTTGGCCACTTACGTAGTTTATGTGTGCATTAGTGAGCATGAGAAGGAATGTACACTTTAGCTGTGTATCAACAACATTTGAGTTCAGCTGCGGGGGAATTATTCAAAACATTAACTTTACAACAGTTGGTTTGGTTGAACTCCCTCAATATGCCTCTGCATTAGATAGGGTTTGAGTATTTGTTCGAGGCCCCAGCTCTGTACGTGTACATACAGTGTGATCTCAGCCGGGTTGAGCAATCTCATATTTCTACGTTTAGGTTACCATGGCAATGCAATTCCTCAACTGAAAATAACAGTGTGCCATTCTTGACCTTATTGATTTTAGAGGAGTGTGGTTTCCTGGACTAGATGAATCTCTCCTCATTAAAACACCAGTGTTGTGGCCGCTGTGCCTCAGGGACACTGGTAATTATCATAAATAGAGACCTGTGTGTATTTAAATAGAGTAGGCTCCCGGAATTTCACCAGCTCTCACCTGGAATAAAGTCTTCTCAACTAGTCCAGACACATATTTACCGTGGATACAGCTGATGCCTTCACATGCTTTCCTCAATATAACCACCACTGACAGCTTCCCTACAAGGCTCCCCCTCAGGAGTTAAGGCATCTGTTGCACAGTGAGTTCTCCCTCACTGCCACGTAGCCAGAGAGGCTACAAAGTGAAGCCTTAACCTATTGAGAAGTCCTTTAACCTGTCATGATGCTTTCAAAGGAATAGAACAGAATGCCAGGACAGAATTAGGGGCTGTATTACCGAAATCATCCTATCCTGTCCTTGAGATGTGGTTTTGAACAAATCCATATTACAGAAGCAAATCCTTTTTTATCTTACAACATTTTCACGTTAGGAAAGCCTACACTAGTCAATCCTACTCAATAGTTGATTGATTGTGTCTGTTACCTAGCAACTAACGTCACATACACATTCTAGTACTAGAAAATATGGTGCGTTCATGAATAACTGAGAAGGTTGTGCTAGGTTCGATCAGCCGGAGTGACACTCTCAAAACTGTAAGCTGCTGTAATTGGCTGCTTTGCTGTCAGGCTACTAATGCCACTCTGGGCATTTAAAAAGGTTGTGGGGCATCTGTTTTATGCACATTCTTTCGTTAAAAAGCGCCTAGATCTGCAAGGCCAGGCACTTTTGTGGGCTTTTAGCATGAGTACCCACTCTGCCTGTGTATCTGGATTTTGGTTTTCCAGTTGACCTCTGTGGCAAAGGGGTTGGAACACTTGGGCTTTTTTTGCTTTAAGAGGAAGCTGCATCCTATCCTTCAGGCTCACCTGATCAATTTTGGAGTACCGAGTGTGGTCCCTGGCCTTAGCCTTCACAGAGAGGAAGTAACAGAATCTGGAGGGGGAAGGTGGGCTGGTTCACACCTCTAACTCTTTGAGCAAGATGCTGCTTCACCTCACTTCCTCACACCCTGCTTCATGGTCTCTGCTACTCACTGCTCTACTCTCACGTTCACAGGCTCACAGAATGATGCCTCCTTAGAAAGTACTCAGACTTGTAGTTTCATATCAATATATCCAGGTTTTTTTTAATAAATACTATGTTTTAGTGCTTTGTAAATGGGTCATTGTGTGGTGATTTCTTTTTTTTTTACCATGTCTCCCATTGCATGGCCAGCAAGCACACTTGGTTGTGTGACAGCATAGCATGTTCATTTTATGGGAATACAATTGAATCTCTCTCCAGGGCCCTTCTCAGCATCTTGGACGCTGTATTCCTACTCCTTCCCCCCTATTGTCATCCACCTAGTACATGTACATATATCCAGCTCCACCTTGAGTCTGGGTCATTTCTTGATGCCTGATGAACAGCATCTGGATTGGCCTAAAATTATTTGGGGATATTTGGGATATTTTGGCAAGTTAGGATGCTTCTGTTGTACCATTTTCCTATCTTTAGTTGAGATAGGAGTTTTAATTTAGGATCTGTCCTTCTGTAATAGCTTTTATCTAAAAACAGAACATACTAGAGAGATAAAATAGAATATTACAGTTGGGATGTTTCTGTAATAGCCTCAGGTGTGGAAAATGGCTCCCACAAGGTAAAGTAGTTAGTGGTAGCTATCTGACCTTGTGTTCCTCACCTAACATTATTAAGCTGTTCAATTTAGAAAAATATCGTTTGATAGGGTTTCTTGTCTGCTCTAGATTATCTGAGTGGACCACAAGTGTAGAGTTGCTCTGAAATATAGCCTACTGGCTACTCCATGTTCCATATATATATTCATTTTTACCTGTACTGGCTTTTGAGGCCTGTTTTGCTCGTTACATCATAAATCTCACTCCACAGGAGTGGATGAGCAACTTGAAAGGACTTTTATAGGAGGTAAATTCTAAGCACTTTTTACTAATGATGTCTCTAACATCTGGGAAATCACTAACTGCATGGCGCCTGTGGCTAGGTGAATACACTGGGCGTAAAAACAGCTTTTGAAAATCGACAAATCAAACATGGGATTACTCATTCATTTCACTCTGTAAAGGGCACATCACTTCAAATGCCATATAACTACTAAGTTAGAATGTAGATTTAAGTTTATGCTGTCAAGAGTAAGAACTAGGATTAACATACCTGCATTCAGGTACTCGGACATGTAGTCCATTACAGTACAGCAGTGCTATTATGAAAAGACACATTAAGAATGCAGAGTCTGAGCTGTGTGTGCCAGTTGCTGAGAGACTCAAACTGGGCTTAGTACAATACGTAGAGGAAATAGTTATAGAGACAATTTAAGCAGAAAAGAGGTTGTTGTTGGTGTGCACTCTCTGTGCTTCTTTCTGTTGATGTATGTGCGGGTGACATAGATGCTCCAGGAGATAGTAGACATGCTAGTGATGTTGTAGTTGATGTTGTGCAGAAACACCTCCTTCTCCTCTGGTATATAAAAAAAGCTATGCATGGCCTTAGGTCATTCATTTCATCTGTTGGCATAGAGCATAGATTTGCTTTTATATAAGGTATTAAACATGCTGATTCACCTCGGAACACAATTCAAGAACACTGCTGCCAAGTAATTATAATCCACTTTAATCTACTTACACTTTGTGCCTTTTGCTCTGTGAACACAATTAGCAAATGCACGTGTCCCTATATGTGGATATTGCTTTGAGTCCATTTCAAATTATGGGAGGTATTACAGAATGAAGATTTGCTTGACTATTGACTTGATTAGGACGTGATTAATGTGGTAAAGACATATGCTTGCCACCTTTAATATTAATAAAAGATTAATAACGGGTATATGACATTGACAGTTCCATTATATTATACCATTGTCAATGCTAATTAAAGAAAGCTCTATAATGTGGCATTAATTAACAATGTTAGAAATTAAACAAAAATACCATGTTAGGCATATAGTCAAGCAGAATAAAATAGATTTACCAGACAAATACATTATGTGGTTAGAACGCTTCCCAAACAGTCTGATTTGAACTTGCTACTGTATAAATGCATATTTGTTCCCATTCTATAATTGATATAAATAATATCTGGTAAATTACATATACTACATGAATCCCCTCCCAGACACCCATCAACATGTTTCAAGGCGACCATATGACGTACAACTCAATCAACAAAGACGAAAACCTTACAGCGTTTCAGAATTTCCATTCTCCCTACCTAGACTGTTTTGTTATCTGACCGTCTTCCTTCCTTTCCCTTAATTAATTTAGAAGCTCCTTCTGCCTCGTTGCAGATGAGAGATCTTAGACTGCATAATTAATGCACACTGTTATTCGCCATCCACATGAGAGACATGGGTAGTGGCTCCTGAGTCTTGTTTTGACTCTGAAGCATCATATTCCTTATCATTATGAGATTAGATTAGCAGGCTCTGGATTTTTGTGGTGTTTGTCTATTAACCTTGAAGGCGGTCTAGGTTAATGTTCAATCACTTCTCCACTCTTGGTGGGGCCAGTGTGGCACTACAGCTGGTTTCCAACTGAATGAACAGTCAAGCTTTGATTAAACTTTGTGTGCACCCCATGCACAAAATGCCCTGGATCTAATAGAGGACATTTCCACAGATGGAGTGAGATGGCAATCGGGTGCTGAGAGTGAAATCATTCGAACAGTGTAAAACATAACGGCACCCTTGAATGGGTACCCATTTTGGAAATGTTTGGCATCACTTTCTTCCATACTATGCAACAAAATAGCCAGGGTAGGGAGGTCCAACAGCAGGAGAGATCCATTTGGAGACCCATCAATCATGCTGATGCAGGCCCATGGAGAAATTCATTTTCGCTGAGAAGCTCAGCCACATTTCAGTCTCGTAGTGCATCTTTCATTTAAGTGCTAGTTGGAATCTCGAATAGAATGTTAGTGGAAAACGATTAATTAAGGATGCTTTGTGAGGTAATGCTGACACGCGATGAGGTCACGTCTTATATGTTATACTTTCCACTAAAAATGTTTCCACAATTCCTTATTCTAGACCTTAATGTTGGTTATTTTTGTAATTCACGTTCTGTAATGAGGATGCAGGGCACATCAGTATGTAATCTGATTGATAAGATAAGCAATTTGTTCTGGCATGCCTAGTGAATTGCTATGATGGCAGAAGACATTATGTACCTGCACAGATGCACTCAATGAGCTGCCAGACTTTGAATGCAATTCCACCGTGAACTGCCACCACTACTGCCAGCTTGTCTTCCAAACAAAAAGAGTTTACATATTCTCTGCTGCCACCAGCTCACAGGATGTTTTTAGTTTTTTTACTGAAAGCTGCAACAACCACCTTGAACCCAACACCTTTCTGAAGTGATTGCCTCTAGAAGAGTGAAGCGGGGTTTCCTCCTGTGAGCCAAACATGATGGTCTCCAAAAGGTTCAAAGCTCTGAGCTGTACCTCTGCTGCTCTGCATTCATGCAGAAACTTCCAGCTGGTCTCACACTCTGGTGCCCTGCCTGCTGCCTGCCGCCTGCCATGGTGTTAGAGTGATTGCCTTCCACTCTCGGGAACAAATGACATTAGACTATGGGAATATTAAGCGCTCAAGGGACGTTTTAAATCAGTCACTGGCACTTAACAAGCCAATCATCGACGGTGGAATTCTACCGAGCTCACTTACTGCTGAAAGGAATGGTGATGGTTATGAGGACCTCATAATGTCTGTGATTTTTAGCGAAAGTCAATAGTTTTAAAACTCAACGGCCAAACAAGTACAACCCCAGTGTTCCCTCTTTATCTTGGAAAATGGACACGTTCATGGAACTTGCAAACAGCTGAACTAACAGCTGAAAGGAAAAATCTTGACTGTTAATTGTTTAAACTGTACTAACAGGTCAGGCAGTGGCAGGTCACTAAAACATTGCTACATTAGAGAATATCTGAAAATGATTGGCACATGCACCATGAACTAGCTGATTGACAGTTGGAGAGATTTTCTCGGTTTGAAAGCCCTCTATATGACCAGCATTTGTAACATCACATTCTCATCACATAGATTTCCATGGTGAAGTAAAGAAAACTTAAGGAAGTTAAGGGATAGACAGTGGGTTGCCAAGATAGGGATCTTCCCAAATAGTGAGCCCGCATCGATGTATAAAGCTGTGTTTATAACTAATTTATAATGGCTTATTAATGACTTACAAAGGGTTTACAACCTAATTAACAACCTATTTATAAACCATTTATAATGGAGCCTTATTGTAAAGTGGTACCCCTATTACCTCCAACTACCTTATTACCTTTATTCTCATTTCAAATAAAGTTCATTGTTGTTCATTGATGAAAAACATAGTTTGTTATTTTAAAAGGATCAAAAAGTAATTCTATTTTCCAAGCGATGTATTGCGTTTAGTCCGCAATATCATTTAGATGATGCCAGAAAAATGTTTTCATAAGAAATAAATGGTACCATAAGAATAAAAAGCAATAATTCAGAATGTATCTGGAATATCCTCTTTTTCATCAGAGATGATAAATACACCTACATGACTCCCTGCTCAAAGGATTCCACACTGCACCAAATTATTATTATTATTATTTTTTATATTCTTTCTTTAAAATGTAGACATTTATATTTTTGGTCATAAATAATTCTTTGCAATCATGTATGTAGATTTGATTCTGTAACTCTTTGATCAAAAAAAAAAAAAAATAGTTCTAGGAAACTTCAAGTAAGTGAAATCAATAGGGAAATGTGTAATTATCCCTTTATAACTTATTAATGTTAGAGCTTTGCCCTAAATATCTTGCTCAGTTATGAGTTATCATGTCAGATTTGTTCATCTTCAACAGCATGCTGAAGGAATCAGAAGGTGGAATGGATTGACACACATTCCATGGTTAGCAGTGATTCCATTTCTAACATATTCCTGTGCAATTGGAACTCCAACAATTAATGTGTTCATTGTGTGATTTAAACTGACTTTTTACTATGAATCATAGTCATGAAAGTCATTAGGTAAATAATCACACCTCTCCTTTAATCACCTCCTGTAACTCCTTTTTGTTTTCTCTTATACTCTCACCTCTTTCCTCTGATGGCTCTCCAACCTTTGGGCAGAGGTCAACCCTATTGTGTAGTCTGCTTGGGTCAGGTGCACTGAACTCATTGCTTTCAGGAAGAGCACAAGAGCATACTTGAAATTTCTTGTCAGTTAAGAACTGAGCACAACTAACCAAGTAAATAAGTTAACTAGCTAAGCATGAGAAACAGAATCTTGCTAGCCCGATATGGAAGCAACGGAGCAAGTCAGTGCCAAGCTGCTTACTCAATTGAACTCTGAACTTTATTGCTGTGAAATCTTTTCATGTATAGGTATTTGGTAGTTGGTATGCAAAGAATGATAGCCATATGCAAAGTTGATGTTAGTTATGCCTCACACAGATGCAGGGTCTTGCATGTAAACTAACCATCCTCTTTCCTCACCTGGCACCTTTCTCTGAAGGGCTAGATGAACCTGACTGCACAGCACAGAATTCCTCCTATTGTGCAAACAAATACTAATATTCGTTTATACATTTCATTTGAAATTTGTAAATGGAATCCCATTAGTAAATGCAAGTTGTGCCTGTCCGAGTACTTCAGAAGATGTATTCTGGATGTGATTTGAAATGTATTTCCAGATCAAAATAGTGGGAGCCAAGCCAGTCCTGGGAATCATTATGAAATAAGCATATTTCGTTCATGCCAGCAGCCAAACGATGGCACAGTCTCAATTTACCTGTTGCCTCTGCTCTGCTTTCATGTGCGCTGGTTCCTGTCTCATGGGTCCTAAGTGAATGTGTTGTTTTCTCAAGGCACTGCATGTTCATCCAAAGAGGACCCATCAATTTATTATGACTCTGGGGGAAACACTGCGATGCTGAGAGAAATATATAATGCAATGCTGAGAGTAACATCTAACTTTAACTGGCATTCTGTGTGCATAGTCATATGATTGTCAGTTGTTATAAATTCACATTTACCCTCTGGATAGCTCAAATAAATAATATGATTATATTTTACTTTCATGAATATTTCTGTGAAAACCCACATACACTTATAGATAATGCTGTTCATTTATGCTGCATACTGTAACAAAATGATGTAACGCCTGTAGTACCATATAACCCACTTATTGTAAAGTGTTGCCATGATGTCATTATTTGCAGTGATAATTTAGACATACTTTCCACACCAAGCACATTCTAGAAAAATGACCAACCTTTGTTAAGACTGCAAATTGCAGTTTGAATTGTATGACTGCTAAATTAGTTGATTTGATCTAACTGTAATGATTTGAATAATTTTTTTGTGATGACATTCTCATTGAATAGATTATAGTAAAAATATTTGTGTAACGTAGAGTTCTCCCCATACTGTATAATACGAAAAGGTAGCTTAGCTGAAGATTATGTTGTCTTCCTTTTTTAATAGACATAACCATGCTGACATTTCCTCACATGCATTCCAGTTTGGAAAGAACACTTTTTTTTCAGCATGTCTAGAGAACCGTGCACCATGAGCTCTGTGAATGATGGCACTGGCTTTGAAGGCCGCTTTTAATAAAATGTATACTAAGAGCAACAGTTAGGTGTGGGAGATGCCTGCAGGGGTCATTGCAGACGGTTAATGCATCTTCACATGTGTGGTTTTCAGCGGGATTGGTGCTGTGAAACGCTGCAGGTAAATGTCTCGCTGTAAATTTGAAGGTAAACGTGAGGAAAATATCTGCTGTGTCAGACGAAGTGCACAGAGAGAAATATACGGTTTACATTGAAAGCAAACATACATCAGTAAGGTATCATGGCTGGGTTGTCACATTATAGAGTATGTAAAAAGTCAGGTCTCACTGCAGCACTAGAAGAGAATTGTGAAGTCTTATCAGTAATGTTAACAGTCCTATAACAACCCTGGCTACTTTGCATTTACCAAGGACTAATCATATAAAAGATCACTAAGAGTACTGCTGGACTGTGAGTGTGTGGTGAGGTATGGTCACGTGTGAACCAGTCTGGCTAGTGGAAAAGATTATTTGTCTGGATAAAATTGTCCCATCTTCAGGTACATGTGGGATCACATTGCCATAGAAATAATCTTTGTCAGGAGGCAGAACTAGTTTGTAGGTCTTGCTAATGTCTTTTTGGTTCCGTACAATAGACAGTATGTGACACAATTAAAAGCAGGCATGCATGCTGTTTACAGGAAACCAGTCAAATGTTCTAATTAAACAGAAGAGTATCTCCTGACATGATGCTGGAGCAGAACCACAAACCCAGCAGTCTTATTCTGTCTACTGGAAGATGTTTACCCAGACACTAGCAGTACATCATATTCCCATAGTTTAGAGCCAAAGTTGCCCTTTAGTTTGCGATGTTTAATGAGCAGGGTTTCAGAGAAATGGTATTAGAGGCAAATCTTGTAAAGCTATCAGAAGTCTGCCTGAAAACTCCAAATGGTCTATTTTAGAAATGAACTTGGAAGCTCAGAACAAGTTTGGTTCCCAACTAAATAGTTGTACAGCAAAATTAATACACCAACCCTTGGACTCGAGCATCTATGCGGTAACAACTATAGCTACTGTTTGCAAACACAGCATGGACCTTTTTTAATATGATTCTTGTGGAGAGGCCAGCATGCAATACATCTCAGGATAGAATGTGGTGGTGTTTGATAAACCCTTACAAAAAAATCACTGATACCTGAAATGGTAAATGTTTCCATGTTGATTTTTAAGAGAACCATCACTTTCTTTGTACACTAGGAGACCTAGTTTGTGTGTAATAGTGTGTAACGGCCAAACGGTACTTGAGGCAAAGTCAGGTGTTTTCATCATAAATTTGGGTGTGGCCAAAGCAAGCAAAGACATTGATGTTCCATTTGAGAAGGTGACATCCCCTCCCCCCTCTCACTGACTCTCAAGAGGAGTTTGGCCTCCCCCGCCGCAATGGTTGAGCGGTTATGCAGTGATCGAAAAATGTATGTAAGTAACCACTTCTGTGATTGTGCATAGTCAACACCGACCTTTTGAGTAGGGCTTCGAAATAAACCTTGAACTTTAAATTGAAGGTATCTGTCATTGAAGGATAATTAAAAGATTGCCTCCAATCTGTAAACACTTTAATAACCCCTTGAATTTTGATGAACTCAGGAAAAGGCCTTAATTATGCCTTGCATCACATATCTTAGGACATTTTAAAAGTAGTAAGTAAGGGCAACAAATAAATGGCTTTTGCATAGTTTCAGTTTCAGTGTTGAGGGAGAATCTAATGGTTGCCTAGATATCTTTCAGCCATGTAGGCTTCAGGCTCCACCATCGTGTCTGCCACAGAGCAATCGGAGTACCACACTGAAATGCAGTACGCCAGGTCGCTTTCGGTGTTGGTGTGGTAAAAAAAAAACAGCATCTTACACTAACCGCTGCTGTGCCTTTTTGACGACTGCTGAGGTGTGGGCAGACCAGGAGAGGTCATCAGATAAGTGGTCTCCCAGGAATATGAAATTGTGGACCCTTTCCCCACAGTCCCTGTGAATGTGGAGTGGGCCGGGATACACATGGCCTGCTGTAGTCCGGAATGACTTATTTTGATTTTGTGCTGTTCAGTGACAGATTTCACCACACTGCCAGTTTCAGACCACACCGCCTGTTTCTCAAGTTAAAATGAATGTGCGATAACCCTGTCATTTCACATTAACTCAATAGCCCTATTGAAAAGGCATGGTATTTGCAACACTATGCTATGGTGTGAAGTGGAATAAACTCCTGGAATAACCATGTGTGTAATCACCTGAAAGCATGTGCAGAAAGAATAATCTTTAGTAATAATCCTTAGTGTAACCCATCTTGTAGCTATAACACAGCTTTGCATATTTTGTATCACCCCCCTCAATGATGCTTGAGGTATACTTCATTGTTTTTATATTTTCATAGGATCCAGATAGTGTAGGGGGCAGTTATGCAGGTCAGGTGTATGTTAAGTATTTTACAGTATGCATGTGCTTGGACAGACAGTATGCAGAAATATAAACCATACATTAAGGTGTATTTTATCATCACAAGGAACACTATAATACATTGGATCATTCTTGGCTTCAACTGAAATGGAAAAAACAAGTCCTTGCTCCAGTCCTCCTTGGCCTTATTAAGGAGACACTTTAGTCCCTTGGCTAATCTTTTAAGGGCAGCGCTGAAATCTCTAGCTGGATTTTTGAATGGGAATGAAGCATATTCTTATAACTCCATGGTATTCATTTTTAAATAATCAATTACTGAAGATGTTCCATTTATTAGTGAAAATGTAACATCCTCTTGCAACGTGGAGTTTTTCCACCACCATGCCACAACAGGTAAGGAAATCAGAGAGAGGTCTCTAGCAGCTGTGGAGGAAAGTGAAAATATTTGGTTTATTAGTTCCAATTATTGGATGTCAATTCATTACATATGTAGGTACAATAGGAGACCTATAGCTAAGTGCATTTAGTATTGATTTCATAGAAATGTGTTTAAATTTATCTCTAGAACTTTGCAACAGCTATTAATGGTCCATGCCAATGGTCAAATGCTGACTGCTCTGTCTCAGATTTTTAGCTGAGAGCCCAAAAAAGCTTTGTTGGATTTCTGGAGGCGACACATACTTTTACTTTTTCACCGTAAAGGAAATCTCCATCACATAGAAGTCTGTTGTTTCAGTTACTGTGAAGGACATTTTTGGGAAGCATCTTGGTAAAGATTTTTCTTGTTAAAACTTGAGAACATTTTGTGGCTTTTGTTCTTTGGTATTGATTTTGTTGTTAGTGTGTGTGTGAGTTTGTGTATAGAATGTCAGTGTAATGGGGTGAAATAGGCTTTTCTCTCTCCCTCAAACTCTTGTTTTATTTTCTCCTCCCACAATATGTGTTGTCATGTTTTTATACCAGTTATTGTCTTTAAAAATACTCCTATGTCTCAAAATATACTGTATTTATGTGAATGTACAGTATGTAATTTACTGCTCCTTCGTGTCAAAAATGAAATGTAGATTAAGTGTTTTAGGGAGAGAATGTTTATATTTCCCAATCATTATATACCCATAATGATAGTCAATATCAGATAATCAAAGCAATAATAATTCCCTAATGCTGCTGATGTCTAGTAGCAGCTGCTAACACTGTATCGTAACAGTGTTAATTATCGGACGGCGTATGTTATCGACCAACATTCGCGTTGTCATGTTAACCCATTATTAAACTGAGCATAAAGATTGTTAATCTATTATTAAACTTAGCATTTTGATTGTTTAACAGAATGGCCGATGTTTGACACGGTCCGGTAACTGACGTAGATACGCTACATAAATAAAAGAACATGCTAATATTAAGTTCTTTAATGGGGAAAGGCACTCCTTAAGGTCATTGTATCCTGCTCTAATGGTTTAAAAAAAGGAAAACTAAGATTATTGTTGTGAAGTACCCATTTAGGCGTTTCTACTCTATGTAATGTAGTGGCAGCGTGCTGTGAAGCACTTGCATATGGAAATGAGGTGTTGCTTGTTCTGGTCTGTGGAAGCCCAGTCCCGTTGCCCCACATCAGTATGCAGGAGACAGTGGCTGCTCAACGGCCTGCCTGAGTTCAGCTCTGCAGCCTCTTTTTCAAGGCATCCTGCAGGAGAGGCAGCCAGTGAGACTCTCTGATTCATTGTTGGCTGATGCCGCCTCTGAGAGACTGGCAATTACTGGGAAAAAATCTCTGCTCAAGGAACCCTCATTTGGCTGGATCAAAGCAATTTACCACCATCTTATCAGATGGCTCGATTTGGAACCGATAGACATGTGGTTTGACAGTATAATTTTGTCCGAACATTCCTATCTTTTCCAGACTATTAAAATATGTTTACCATAGACTTGTTGAAATATTCAGTGACCTACATTCAACTGTGTTTATATCAGTTTATATTCAATTCTTTTCACCATACTACAGAAGAGTTGTTGATATTTCTCTATATAGCAAAGGTTCGGAAACAATAACAATATTTACTTTGTGTGTTTAAATTGTATAGGCTTGACAACCACGCAGAGATGGAAAGACTCAAAGCCAGAACTTTCCATGAACTCCTAACTGATTTAATTATGTACTAGGTTAACCCATTAGGTATGTCATGTAGGGGGAGGAGAAATGGATTATTACCAAATCCAAGCTGCACTTACTGTATATACTTTCAGTATTTGGAAGAAGCAAAGGAGACAATACATGCCCAACATCGGCTTAATTCAGAAATGAAGGTGAAGCCTTATTTTTCTAATTTGTCCTGGAGCATATGAATCTAATTCCTCAGTGAGTTGAGGTGGAATGGTGTGCACATTAAGATAAAAATTGTTGCTCATCCTCTTGGAAAAAAAAGACAGATTATTTAGCTATTACTGTTGTTCCCTGAGGCCGGAGAGTTTGGGTTTTAACGTCTCTTTCAAAGCTGCTCTGTTTATGCTTTCCGCCAACACTGGCCAGAGACACGCGGAGAACACTGGTGCTGAATCATCAACAGCATATGTGCGAAGACCAGCTCCTGCAAATGTATTCAAGAGGCAACTAATTAGAATTAATGATTCTCTGGAAAATAAGGAGAGCTAAATTCAAATACATTTTCACAGCAATTAACACCAGCCATTTATTCCTAGACATGGCTTCACTTTCTTCACACCTAAAAGTGTTAACAGCGGTTTCGGAAACTATGAAAGCACTAATCACTCTATCCTAAGTCAATATCACGGTGTTATCGTGGTCATCTGGTGCTGTAGAGAACAGCACAGCAGCGTGTCTACCAAATAAATGCATTTTGATGATTGTCTGTGGGTGGCAAGACTGTGTGCAGGTGTGCAAGCTACAGGATACAACAGAAGTGAGTACACCCCTGTGCAATATCACTTAGATGGGATATTATTCAAAACTGTATCGCCTCTCAAGAATTGCATTATTTCTTTGTTTACAAGTAGAGTATTTCCTCTTATTAACAATCCAAACCAAATACTATACAAAGACTACATTAAAAATACAGGCCTCAAAGTAGAAACGAAGAGGAAACCCCTTGTGAACACAGGGAGAACATGCCAACTCCACACAGAAAAGGCCCGGGTGCTCAGGTTGGCTATCTCCGGGCCTTTCTGTGTGGAGTTTGCATTTTCTCCCTGTGTTCACAAGGGGTTTCTTCCACTAAGAACCCCAACAAAGATAACATGCAAAAGAACAGAACACTCTCCTGTCCGTCCCTGACCAAGACGGACGGTTCACCTAAAAGCTGCCCACTGCTCCTGGGCTCCTGGAGGAAAGACAGTCCCAGGTGGGAAAATGCAGAGGAAAAATTCACAGCGACCTCAGGCCTGCATTTGTGTGTGTCCTGTGTCGCCTCCATATATCCACGTGTGTGTTGCAGTGTGTTGCTTGTGCCATTTAAAATCTGACAATTATTATTCAAATGACACCATGGACAGTGTGCTACTTGCTCTGAAAAACAGACAGGCAAGTGCTTCAGACTTGGCACAGACGTTATCGATGAAAACCGGAGTTTCTGTGACAGCTCAGACAGTGCAAAGGACATTGCATAGCATCAACCTCTATGGACGGTGTCCAAGAAAAAAAAAACCTGCTGTGTCTTCAGCGCAAATGATGAAGTTGACCTAATGAGACCTGGTGAATATTGGGAGCACACTCTTTGGTTAGATGAAAATGAGTGGGCCCAGCATGTTTGGCGTGAACCTAGCCAGAAGTGATTGCCAACGATGAAGCACGGAAGTGGGAGTGTGATGTGGGCGTGCATGGGTGCAAAAGGTGTGGGGACATGACATTTACAGATGGCACCATGAATGCCTGTGGATAGATCAAAACACTGGCATAATAACTACCCAAAGCACAACGCCAAAATCACACAGGAGTTTCTAAAGAAGAGAAAATAATGTGAGTAAGGAAAAAGTAACATGACCTGGCAGTTAAGTATGTTGTCTGACTCCAATTAAACAACTTATGGGTTATTTTACAGGTGGACATACACAGTATTTAAAGAATAAGATTTGAATATGTGATGAAAGGTGTACTGACTTTTGTTGCATTGAGTTCCTACCGTGTGGCCTGTATGTTTAATAGTAAATCTAAAATTGTACTTAACTAATAACTTACTAATAATGAATTTAACATAAGAGCAAATACCTTATTGGATTAGTGTGGAGTGAACAATAATCTTCTTATCATTGAAGATATCAACATTTTAAGACTCAAATTGACCAACCTATGCTATTTGTCTCAGACGTAAAGCCTGTTGAGATCTGGTCTGTGATTTGGTTTTGGTTTCGTGAAAGGTTGTTGATGTTAGTAGTTAATATGCCACTCCCTTCCCTGTTCCTGAAGCACCACTGTGATTGTTTGTGGCTAGGTGTGAGCCTCTGTGTTTGGTTCCATCCACAGAGCCTGGACTGTGTACAAACTGTACTGTTTTTCTTTTAGCACATACACTGAATGGACAACTAGAGGACGCAATCAATGGGAATCAATTTGCTGAATTTGACAAAAAAGTGTATGGGTTTAGAAATGCAGACTGCATTCTTCAATAGGCTTACAAGAGCACAGGCTATTGTTGAGAGCTCAATTTCAGTAAATGTAGAGAAACCCTCAACTGGTGTGAACGCATGTGAATGAAAGCACCCGGAGCGTGGAGCAATGTCTTCAAAAATGGGCTGACAATAAAGCCTTGTTGTTTGACTGACAAATTGTTTGATTAGACCATTATCTTATGTAACTTTGAGCCTATTTTATTGTAGTTCAATTGAGTGCTTCAAACAAAGCTCTCATTTTTCCATAGTTTTGAGATTTTTTATAAGCATGTTTTCTTTCTATTTTAGCCAACTCACTTGCTAGCACTGAACCCAATGACAGCTGGCATGCACTGATTTTAAACACATTTTGAAAAAGCAAAGAAACACTGATCAGATAAATAGTCCTACTGAAACAAATGTGTTTCTTGGTTGCTAGATCATTATTAGCTCTAAGAGTAGCCTAACCCGGGTTTTACACGCTCTCTTCTTAGATCTAGTTCGAGTTTATAATAACCCTGTTGTCCCCCTGATGCAGAGCAGCAACATGCTGATGTTGTCAGGGTAAGAGTTCATCCAGCTGTGTGATTTATTGTACGTTGGGTTCGGAACAAAAAGGCACACCCCAGCTATGTGATGTACTCTTCACAAATGCAATGTCTAAGTAATTCTGCTGAAGCTGATATCATAGAATGCCATTACACAAACTGCTGAATGTAGAATTAGGAAATATTACACACTGCCTTTAATTTTGAGTGAGTGTATGTATCCATCACTGATTGTTACGGAACACAAACAAACCACGGACAGCAACTCAGTGCTATAATACTTTAATAATGTTGGTCCCTTTATGTGGTGCCATCGTTTTCCAAATGTGTTATGTCTTGTTATGAAGCTGAGCCAGGGAAATAGTGCCATATTGAATCTCAGTGCCAAACTCACAGGGCACTCCCAGGCCCACTGGCAAAAGAGCCAGTTTCTTGCATGGTTGAGCTTCATGGTTGCAAAAGCTTGCTCCCAGTGCTGTTTCTGAGGGTAGGGCAGCTGTGTAGAGGAGAGCACTTGATTACAAATGCTGGAACAGAGTATGCCCTTTAACAGCCACATGTTCTTGAAGAGGCGTTATTGTAGACAGAAGGTAGTCTGAAATGTGTGATTGATCCAATAACCACCAAGTGTATTCTTATTGTTCAGTTGTCAGTGGAGAAAAGGTGTTATAAAACTCAGATCTGGTTGGTGTGCTGCTGTGTGCAGTTATAGTGAAATAGACAAGATGTACTTTCATCCTTTTCCTGTTTGTTCCTTTTTTCTTTCCTAGTTTGAATTTGTTAACATTACAAAAAAAAACGTTAACTAAAGCATTATTCAATTCAAAGTACTTTATTTTTCCGTTAGGAACTTCGGATGTGGAGGAGCAGCAGGGTGTGTCCATACCCGACAATACATAAAACAAACACACACGCACACACAGATACACACAAGCACACACACACACACAGACACACACACACTCACACACACGCACACCATCAGCCCACACTAGACATAAGGCAGATAATAATGGCAGATTATAATAATAAACCTTGCTGAGCCTGGTGAATAAATAAGTTAATACCTCCACAGTGGAGGGACAATAAATAATGATTAGCAAAAATGAAGTAATTTTAAGCATTGTAGTTAATGCTATATATGCAGTTAATCTTACTGCATTTAATGAACAGATACCTAATGTTAAATGTTTTGTTTCTTTGACTGTTATCCAGCTTCACATGGCAATTACTGAACCCAGCCACCTTAAATACTTTCTAGTTCGTGTTTTTGTAATAGCATGCTGTCTTTCCAGTAAGCAGGTTACAGGTTACTCATGGGAAAATGCTTTCACAATGGAAATAAGATTTGATACACCCATAGTGCTTTTGAAACTAATCCAGCTTAAAAAAAAAGGGATCATTGAAATTCCAGGGGCTGCCTCTCTAGTCCCCTCCCTGTTGGCCCACTTGTTTCCCTTACTTAGAAGAAGATGATTCAGGCTTGGACAGAAGTTTTCAATTTATTAGGCGTTTATCGTATTAACCGAGAGTAATCTATTTCAAGACGCGGTTTGTGCCAGAACTGCTGATGATTTCAAAATGCTGCAATCATTTGGTGAGGAATGTGATGACAGCCCACAGGAAGTTTAGTCAATAGCTCTCCACAAGCTTTGATGCCTGTGGAAGGTTGAGCTGGGAAGCATACCCTGGAAGTAGAGCACATTGTTTAAAGGCAGGCAGTCGCTTTGGGAGGTGCACTGGATTCATTAGGCCAACGGTTTCAAAGAACTGTCAGCTATAGAGGATCTTGCTGTTCCCTGTAGTGCAGGGTATTTTTAATATAACCATAGTTAGATGATTCAGTAAGATATACTCTGAAGAAAAACAAACCTTAAATATTATGATTGAAACCAGCGCTGTGTTTGTGAGATATAAACTGTCAACATATAATTATCAGTATCTTTGACAAATTGAAGACTTACTGAATTTACATAATGGGCTTTCAAACCACTATTCAGTTACTTTTGTAATCGGTCCGAACTATTTTTTTCTTCTATCTGATAAAGCCTTTATAAGTGGAACCTGAAATAATATTAGAAGGACATGTAACTGTTGAATAGAGGAGACTTGAAAGTTTGATCTCTGTAGAGATTTTCTGACCTTAATTCATTCACAACTGCTCTGTGACCTGGCCCTGTACCTGTAGGTATTCACACAAAGAAGCCTGAGCATTAATGATTAGAATAAGAAGTGAGGAAAAATAGGATCCAACTGAGTTCAATGGCTACTCGAAACTAATAAGAAGAGCTCTATCATCTCCTATTCAAAAGTGTTCCATGGCTACTCGAAACTAATAAGAAGAGCTCTATCATCTCCTATTCAAAAGTGTTCCATGGCTACTCGAAACTCATAAGAAGAGCTCTATCATCTCCTATTCAAAAGTGTGCAACTGAGTGGAGTGCGGCGTGTGCTGACATCTGAAACCTCTTTCTTGTGCTTCTATACCCTTTATAGAAATCCTGAATGTCATGAGGTGGAACTGTGCTTTTGAGGTGGAATAATGGGTGACATGAAGCTCTTGGGACCATTTCATGCTGTGCGACTGATGGACAGATATTGGATTTGCTTGAGGATGCCTCGTTTTGAAATCCAGCAGACAGCAGAGCTTTGGAAAGGAGGGGCTGTGTAATTAGTAAGAGTGTTTAATTAGGTCGTGGGCTTAGATTGCGCTGAGTGCTATTGAGATGGATTACATTGTTGACCTTTAAAGGCTTGTGGCTTTAATTGACTGAAGCCATAACAGCTAGGATGCTTAGTTTCTTAAACGGCGAGGAAAGACAAGGTGAGATCTGTTCATGTGGTTGTTTCAAGTTCTTGAGAAAGAAACATGCTCACTCTTAGTAAGCCTGTACATTTGTTGAAATAAAACTTAAAAAAAAAAAATGCAGTAAAAATGTCCATTCTCAAAATCATCCCATGGTCTTTATGTCAGGCACATAGCAAACCTTGCCCTTGTCAATGATGAAATACCTTATTTTTAAGACATTTTGGTAAAAAATATATTCCAAATACAGTTATGATGCAAAGAAACCAGGGGCCTCATATACAAAGCCTTGCGTACAATTCATTCTAAAACGTAGCATACGCACACAGCTGGAAAGCTGCAAACGCATTCAAATATACAGTATATATGAAACCGTTCTCTTTATACATCCTGATCAACGAGAAATTGAGCACACATTCAGATTGTTTAGCTTGAGACAACATGGCAACAACAGCCAAAAAGGCAATTTCAGCCAAATCATATCCGATCGCAAGGCAAGAAAATATATTTTATTTTGATATAAAATAAAAAATAAGCTACCATTAATACCAAATGAAAACAGAGTGGTGGAGAGTGTCAGTGGCTATAAATGCGGTGGGGTCAGAGAACTGCCGTAATAACCCTCGCTCAGTCTGGGAGTTGCAGGGGGGTTTTTAGCAGCCATGTCTTTAACCGGGTAGCCACGCTGTCTTGATGGGCAGTTGAACAATATATCAAAATATCTTTAAAAATTCAGAATGAATCGAGGAGCCGCCCATCACCTGAGGATAAATCATGAGTTGATCCAGGCCACCTCGCCGCTATAATAATCAGTTGCATTTCTGCATCACAGAACATTTGAACGTTGATGGGATGAGAATGCTTTCTATCAATAAAGCATTCTACATCCGACAATGCCATTATGCGTGTGTAGTCAAGGTCATTGTGGCTCTCGCTACAGTTTGTGCTTTAATGCTAGCCTGGTCGACCACATCATATCAGAACTTTATACACCTGGATGACATACAGATGATCCCATCCCATCCTTATCGGTCTGCTGGTTTCCTCTGGAATGCCCCTGTTGTCAAGAAGCCCAGTGTAGTAAGGCCTTGTAAAGGAATGGCTAAATGCAGTAATGCACTCTAAAGCTGGACCCAAATCAGCACAGAGTTCCAAGAGGAAAGCCCTTGAAAATCTGAAACAGTTGATGAGTCCTCAACATGGAACACAAATACACATTCCCTTTTAATTCTGCCATTGGCAATATCCTCTGATAAGAGTAAAGGTGTGGTTGTTATTAGACTGTGTGTGCAGAGCATTTGCCCATGCTTACACATCCATTTATTTGTTGTTTGTTATTCATTTATTTCCAATAAGGCCTATGTGTCTATGTCGAATGTGCAAATCATTTGGAAGGCCTACAGACTCTTCAACTAGTAATGTTAGTAGTTGCGCTGCATAGCCTGAAAGTATGGTCAACTGAGCCAAACCTTTGGAAATGTGTCTACGCTGGACATGAATTTGGCGTGGAGGAACCCATGTATGGCGTACACAATGCTTTTACCTTAGGCCCGAGGACAGAATCTCCTGTGCACATTTTGCAACTTCAAAGAAGAAACTAAGATATTAACACTGGATGATTTACTTTCCTCTTTTGTTAATTCGACCCATTGTTTTATAGAAAAGCAAATTCAGGTCAGACTTTAACACTATAATGAAAAACTGACTAGCTGCTAATGAGCATAGCAGCTGGTCAGACCAAATGTTTTCTCAGTGTGTGATTACCATTGACCTGTAGCGTCAACCTTGACAGAAATGCTGTGTTAACACAATACTCACCTGTGTGCGTGTGTGTGTACGTATGTGTGTGTGTTTGTGTGTACATGTTCGTGTGATGGAGGAAAATGTGATTGGAGATAATGAGAACCTTGACTGTCTGAGGGGACCATCTCCTGAAGGGACAACACAACTTTATTCACTCCCCTCAAGGCTAGGGAATTCTTCGGCGTTGGCTGCAGACAGTTGAGGACAGTATGTGTGAGCATGCATAGACATCGGTGGGTGTGTGTGTGTGTATGTGCGAGTGTGCGTGTGTGTGTGTGTGTGTGTGTGTGTGTGTGTGTGTGTTTGTATGTGCGAGTGTGCGTTTGTGTAAGTGTGTGAATGTGTGTGTGTGTGTGTGTGTGTTAGTGTGTGTGTGTGTGTGTGTGTGTGTGTGTGTGTATATATGTGCGTGGAGGAGAAAGACAAAGATGGAAAAAGAAGAGCTCATCACATTACCTGCTGCTCCAGCTGGAGTTCAAGGTTCTGCTGGTGAGTGTTTCTGTGGTGCATCTCAGCATGTTCTGCATTTCCTACCAGGCATTTTATCACCTCCTGCTCTGTTGTGTTGCACGTGTTGTTGGATGATTTATTTATTAATTTTCAAACAACACATTCTTTTTCCAAAGGTGGCTTCAACATAAAAAAAAAGAATGTAAGGGTTACTCTGCTCTCATCTCATCTCATCTCAGCATCTCAGCATCTCAGCATCTCAGCATCTCATCTCAACAGGATCAGCTCTGAGGATCAGCACTATTGGGTCCTCTGCCCTTTCAGTAGTAGGACATTTAAATTAGCCTTCCACGCAAGACACGGGTTACACACACTCTTTTCCACCCATCCAACAGGCACACACAGCCACATAAACACAGATACAAATAAAAACAATAAGGTACATTTATTTATATAATGCCTTACTTTAGACCGTTCTTTAAAACGTTTGGAGAAGCAAATGGGAGTTTCAATAGACAAAATAGTTTAAATAAGTATATACTTAAAATATGCTTAATGTAGATTATACTGATCATGTTAATAGTACATTTACTTTTCATTCAGTTTTCCATGTTCTTGGAGGTACATAGATTCTGCATTGAATCGTAACCTTTTCATTTCTCATATGTGAAAAAGAATTGGCTCTTAAAACAATCAAGAATCTCCAATGGACCAACCAACAACAAATCATTGAATTGTTCACTATTCCGTTTTATTTTGCCATCTGCTTCCAACCATCTGCTGAGTTTACTTGGATGAAATGATTGTTTATTACTTCAAAACCAAGCCAGCATCAAAATACAAATGAATGAGATGTCCATTTATATTGGTATTTCATCATGATCAAGAACGAGAGATGTGCATTTTCAAAGGCATATTATAACAAGATTTTATTAAACTCTCTTTAGAGCGGTTCTATAGTGATGTTCACCTAGCTCATTTTTTTTTATATGATACTGAGTGAATAATTCACTACTTGACCCACGGTAATCCCGGCTAATCTGAAGTGTAAACTACTTAGAACATGTCTTTCAACAAACATCTCCTCTCTGCTTTTGTAAAACATCATATAGCTGGTTAGTGAGACATTTCATTTCAGTTCAATACAAGACAAAAACTGCCAAGCACTTGCAGCAGAGAATTTCACATAACAATTTAATGTTACAAAAGCAGAATTTCAGATATCGCCTCAGTTACTCAGCTATTCTGTGTTGCCTAATGGACTGAAAGTACACCAAAATGCAGAAGTTTGTCTTCCAGACTAAGTTGCCAAATCAGTTCTAATTACAGGTAAATGATGTAGCAGCCCACTGCATATTTACATGTTTACATGTTTACATGTTTACAGTGCATTATTCTCCTGTGTTTCTGCCTGGTCTTTATTCTTTCTGATAGGACCTAAAAGGCGTTGTGCCACAGTTCAGGGGATGTTTACTTGCTTTAAAAAAGAACAGAGAGACCACTAACTGTTAAGTCAACAGCCGTGTGAAGATGGGTTTTCAGGCAGAAGCAGCTTGAAACTTTTTCCGAGTTTGGTGCTCAGCGGTATGAAAGGCCCATTACGTGCTGTTTTCTTGTGTGTGAAACCTTTAAAAATGCACGAGATGTTCTCCGGAGGCTTTATTCTACACTTCCGAAACAAAAAGTCTGAATATCTGTCTAAATGCAAAATCCATGTTTTGTTTTAGACAAATTTAAATGGGAGAAAAGCACTTGACAATGAGAGATTGTGACACAACATCCACTTTATTCTGATGTGAGAATGAGTCCACTGGCATAGTCAATATCTATCTGGGGCTAAATGAAGACCCAGACTGTTTTAGGCTTATTATTTCTTAGAGGGAGTAGCATGTTGTCACCTCCTCCATCCTTTTAACATTGCAATTTGACAATGAGGACTTATTTTTCAGGTCTAGCCTGTCATGAAAAACAGCACTGAAATGACTCACTAAAAGCCTGACGCACTCTCACTGCTGAGTATACCACCTACATAAAAACCTTGGCCATCAAAGATGAAGGCACTGGTTTTAGTTCACTTTATGAGTCCATGGTAGAGTTTCAAAAGAAAATAACTGCTAGTTTATTTAATATAGTGAAAGTACAAGAAGCATACAGATAGTATCTTTATGCATCTCTCAGGAATGAAAACCCTGAGCTCTGTGTTGTTAACACACTGCTTTATCAAGTGCACTACCTGTTAAGCTACAAAATGACTTGCTAATTGCTATTCCAACATGTTGTCATGAATTGGAAATACAAAACAAAAACAGCCCTTTAAATCTTTTTTTTAAGTTAAACATTGGCCACCAGTGCTTTTCTAACAGAACATTTGCAATGTGAATCTTTGTTTTAATTAATTTAATTCCTTTTGAGATGGTACTAAAAGTAGATATTCCACATACAAGTTTTTGTAGCACAGTTGGTAGAGCAGGGGGTCAACAACATTAAGACCATGGGCTCAACACCTATGAATGTATGCATGCTGATAAAGATATAGTATCTGCTATAGGTTTGCATCATCATTCACAGTTTTACTTTTTACACTATTTCACATGTAGTACTCTTCCTAAAATATCATTATAACCCATAGGTAATCATTCAAAAAGGCCTGACTTGGATCATTTGACATTGATTTCCATGTTGGTGCAATTCCTAACTTTCCCTCTGTATAAGATACTTTTTCCTATAATGAAATTGTGATTTCCCTACACAACAGTACTCAGATCACAAAACAATATAACAGCAAATATTTTTTTTATAAACAGGACTCTGTTCTGAGTAACCTGATGTGCTGTAATGCCAATCACAAATGCATTAGACAGAATCGATATAGCCCAAACATGATACATACCATGATGTACCAAAGTCAATTTAATTGCTGTGGTTAACCAGCAAATTTGAAATCACTGAAAGTGTCAGATGACTTTCTGAATGGTTAGGATGGCCGACATGGTGGCAACACCATGATAGGATTCAAGGCTTGTTCGAGGTGTGTGTCGAACAGTGAGAACACACTTCCCTTCCAATTAAATTGTGTTGAAAACCAAAAAAAATGGGACTGATGCGCTCCACACTGCAACTGCTGTGTCCCTGACTTGGATGAACTGAGAAGAAACACTGGCCGGTGTGATGGTTGGTCCAATCATCTTCAGCCTTTCTGTATATTACAGTAGTCTTATTGGTACCTTAATACTGGCCAATTACTGCTGTTCTTTTTTGTCTGTTTGTTTTTTTCGAACGTAGCCTCCGGCCTCGGTTGCTACAGCCAAACACCACCCGTGGGATTATCCCTTACCTACCCCACTCCCACTCGTACTATATTGCTTTATTATTCCAGAACCGTAAAGGGTCATTTCATTCCAGATCACCTATGACCACCTATGCCCCCTCAGTTTTTCGCAAGTGTGCATCATGTATACCTGTGCTCCAGATATGGGCACAGGCAAAGTTTCAGAGCACAGTATCTAAAAATGATGGCAAGTTGAATAAAGGTATCCTCATGCTATTGTTCCCTCTTCCACGGTCTAAACTGTGCTAAAGCATTTTGGACAATGACAATGTAGAGGATATCAGGATGGAAGGTTTTACTTTGACTCACTTCCATTTTTTAACAATCTTCAACAATCACAAACATTCTTACAATCTGAATTAGTTTTTCATTTGCAAAAGGACTTTCCAAATACATTGGAATTCTGGGCTGTGGTGAAGGTTTAAAATGATACCTGGAGTACAGGTATACATGATAAAGGGTTATGTGGGAAATGTTTCAGATTTTAAGTGATTTGGCATGGACTGACTCTAAAGTACAGGAACTGTTGACTTTAATAGAAAAAACATTTTTTTTACAGAAGGACTCTGGTAACTGTGAATACTATGCCATGTCAAATCATTAAATGCCATTATGCTACAGGTGAAAACTGAACAAGAGGCTTATTCTTGTCGATATATCAGCCAACACTCCACCATCGTTCAGCAAGGACTTGCGTCATTTGTCTTGAAACGCACCCCAGGATGAGAGTTGCATAGCGAGCCTCTCTATGGTGACATAGCAATTGTCTGCATTGCAGTTGTCTGGAGTGGTTGACTCTGTGTGTCCATGTTGTTATGTTTGTGGCTGGGGGACCGGACCCAATCACAATTATGTTACGTTACTGATTTGAAGTCGAACATACATACAGTACAATACTTTTGTACTTGAAGTCAAAGCACAACTGAGGCATTTCTCCACAAAGAACCATTTATTCTTTACACATTTACCAAAAAAATCACGGCTTATTGAAAGGACACAGAAAGATAGAGAAAGAGACAGATGTAGCGAAGATTAATACTCAGTGCATGGCACATCATTCTCAGGGAAAACGACTCACTGTGAGTCTGTAGCTCTTCATCTCTCTGACACCAACAAGGAAGGAAGAGCTCGGGAATATTCAATGGTGAAAGTTGGCCAGCCAACTTGAGCCTACGTACTTTGGAATATGGAACAGGGAAAAAAATCAACCTTTGCTACAATGGGTGAGAAACCATACTTTTTTTGTTTTCAATTTTGCAGAACAGTTCTTAATTGAGAAAGAGCAGTATCAGCACTGAAAAATCTGTGTTGAACTAGTTGACAAGAGTAGTTTATTTATAAACATCACAAATTAATATAGTGGTGTCCTCACTTAAAAAAATTAAGGAGTTAACAAAGAAATCAACATTTATAAAACAAAATTACCAATACCATTTCAACCTTTAAAAAAACCTATATGTCTAGTATGCATGCCATTGCACTATGCTGCTTATTTAATCATGAAAGTTCAAAAATTTAGTAGGTTGGGAAGTAACATTTCTACAACAGCAGAGCCTCTATGTGGCATTGTAAGAGAGTGTATGTGTATGCATGTATGCCAATGAGTATGCCTGTGTGTGTGTGTGTGACTGAGCGAATCTAATTGTGTGCTTGCCAGCGTGCATGTGTGTGTGCTTATATGCTTTTTGAGTGAAAGAAGGGACCTAAATTCATTTGACATCATCCAGACCATGCAGAAAATCTGCGACTTCATCCTGTCTGCCTGTCTTCAGTTGTGTTTGTCGAGATGTGTCTTTTTAATGGCGCCCTCCTTTGTCATGTCACCCTCTGATGTCCTTGCATTGCCATTTCCAGTTCTGTCATGGCTCTTCTGGAAAAGGGTTCAAACAAAACAGTTACACTCTTTATGGTGCCCATGTGAAGAGCAGCAGCTTTGTTTTTTAGGGCTAGTTTTCAAAAAAGACATGTCAGCATTGCCACAAAAACAAGCAGTAAGTATTTTTAGGGATCTGTATGGTTTTTGTAAGGCAAAAATGAAGATTAGCCTTCACATACTATACTGATTGATTGGAACATTCATTTCAACAGCTTAGTCAGCCCATATGACAGTGTGAACACCACATTTATTTCCCTAGGTTTCAGAGACAGGCTATAAAAAAATATGAAGACGGCTCACAGAGTGAAACCTCATTACGCTAGCATATGCTAATCACACATAACACAAAAAAAAAGGAAGTAAGGAACCGAGAACATTATTTCAGCTATCCCAGTAGGTTGGCTTCTCAGGTGACTGGCTCTGCACACTTCCTAAACTCTGTGGCTTTGTCCTGAGGTTCAGGCGATCAGCTCTAGTGTGAAATCCAATATCCTCCTAAGGATTTGATAAGGCCAGTGTACTCAGGGGTGGGGGGAGGGGGTTTACAAGCCGTTTCATTTCCACAATCCTCTGTGTGAACGCATTAATATCTCCATTTATAAGGCTGGAAACAAATGGCCAGACATGTTCACAGTAGCCTGAGAGAAGAGGAGAGTAGCTGAGAAAAAGGAATATGGTCACACTAAATGCGGGGGACGGAGCAGAGGAACTTGTCAAGAGACTGTTAGCAGAGATTAACACTTCATGGGAGCGCGGCACTTATTGCTGAATAGTGAAATGCTGGTCTTAAGAGCAGAGCCTCAGGGAAATCAATCAGAGCTAACGTCGGCCTTTGTCTCTACCGATGCAGAACCAAGAGGACTAGTAGATTCTCTTTTAGCGTGGCATGTCCTGTAAGATCATGTGAGATTACTGCTATGGGGAAACTGATGGCTCACCTGGGTGTGGCCCGTGATCTTTTTGGTCTCCACAGATACCCTCTCAGTCTGGTTCTGGAAACACTTCCCGTCGACCTACAATGAACGGGAAAATAGTCTTGGTTAGAAGGACAGAATTCAAAATATAAGCCATCACTTGGGGTGCCAGCACATAGATTTTAATGGTGCCTTTCTTTTGGATGCCATAAACTCTGGATCATTATCTCCTCACTCCCAAGAAATTATCTCGCTCCATTTTATGTCTCAACATGCACTACACTCAAACTGTCTGTCTCTCCCTCTCTATCTCTCTCTTTCTCTTCCTCTCTCTCTCTTTCTCTCTATCTCCTTAATATGTCTCTCTTCTCACTATCACACTGTGCGTGTGTGTGTGTGAGTGTGAGAGTGTGTGTGTGTGTGTGTGTGTTTCTGTGAGTGTGTGTGTGTGTGTGTTTCTGTGAGTGTGTGTGTGTGTGTGTGTTTCTGTGAGTGTGAGAGTGAGTGTGTGTGAGTGTGTGTGTTTATGTGTGTGTGTGTGTGTGTGTGTGTGTGTGTGTGTGTGTGTGTGTGTGTGTGTGTGTGTATGTGTGTGCGCGCGCGCGTGTGTGTGTGTGTGTGTGTGTGTGTGTTGGTTTGGAGCTTAATCTGCATAAAGCAATGATCCATAAAAGGTCTATGCTGCACACATAGCAGGAACCTTTCCAAAAAAGCACAGATTACAATATGATGATTAGGCTGCTTTGCATTTAAAACAGATTCATGGAGATGCTTGAGGGGGTGGGGGGGCATTTAAAACAGATTCATGGAGATGCTTGAGGGGGTGGGGGGGGGGGGGGGGGGGGGGGGGGGGGTTATTCACTTAAACATGATGTTTATAAGAGTCTTGTTTGTGCAGTAGTAAACACAGGAAACACAGGATATAGAATCATGGTTATTTAAATCTTTCTCATTTCGAGAAATAGAATTCACCGTAGATTGGAAGTGTGGGCAAAATTGACGCGAGCCACTTGGAAAGAGTGTAATTGCTTCCTATTGGGACTGCATGCTGAGAAGCGTGCTGAGTTTGGATTGTTAATGCACAGTTCTTTAAGAGAAGAATATACACTAAGGACACAGTCAGGAATCTTGGCGAATCGATTGCAGAAACACACATGCATACACAAAGTGTCTCCGGGACTGCAGTCGCACAATGGCACTTTTTAGGACTCCTGTGTGTCCCTTTCACACCTCTTGTGGCTCCCAGAACGAGATGAAAAAGGAGATTCTGTCTGTCTTTCTACCAGCTCACATAAAGAGAATATGTAAAATAGAAACTGTGTTCATGAACAATATGCCACAAGTGAGAATATCATTTTGATCTGTCTCATCTAATCTAGACACGCAAGCCTCTCTCCAACAGCAATGGGACTTCCTTCAAATCCCTGCCAAAATGATATCATCAATAATACCATGAGAGTGAACATTGTTTTTGGCACATTTTCATTAAGGGACAATCTTTCTGACATGTTGTCCGTGGACGGTGATTTTCTCACTAGATGTGATTCCTCTGGAGGCTGTTCTCTTTATCTCTTCCTCCCCACCCATCTATCTCTTCCCCCCCCATCCCCCCATCCTCCCACCCCCCCATCCTCCCACCCCCCCCCCCCCCCCCCCCCATCTCTTCAGCCACGCACCCCTCTCATTTCTATTAGTGTTATTGATAACCACACGTCAAGAAGGTCCCACCGCACCCAAGCCGACTCCTTTCTTTTTTTCCTCCCTGATGTACTGACTCTTGACAAAGGTCTCCCTGTGGCCTCCTGGGAGAGTGAGGCAATGACACATACAGTAAGAGTTACAAGGAGACCAGCCGCATGTTGTTTTGTTTTATGGTTGGTTGGTTGTTTGCTTAGTAATGAGGCTAATATACAATGAACATTATCCAGTGAAACAAGATCTTCACTACTTAGTCAAGGGGAACAATAAGGTGTGTGTAAGGATTGAGAAACAATGGGTTATTAGCATTGGGTTTGCATACTTCAAATCAAGCAACTGCCTTTGCAACCTATATTGTTGGTTGGTTGATAATGAGACTGTTAACAATTCTATTTTGATACATGGAGCACAGAGTCATATCTTATACTGACAACAAACAATTATTGATTCCAACTGACAATCCAATGTGTAATAAATTATATTTTACATGAATAATTTGCCAGATCTATTAATGACAGCTACAGACATGACTAAATTGCACTTTTTAGGTACTGCAAATATGTAGTTGTGGAAGTAAAGCCATGAGTTGGGAAGGTTTGACTTCTGTCTGACCTTGTCTCAGACACTGAGACATTGTTCTTTCACTCAGAGTTTCAAATCTAGCTGCAAATGCTGTATTATTAATCTTCACTTTTAATAAAATATTATGTATAAAACGCGTGATCTGTGTGTGTGTCGTGTCCTCTAGCAGATGGTCAAGTGTGAATAGACTAAACTGCTCTTTCTGCTTAAGAGTTTCTACCTGTTATTACTGCCTGAAAGGGCTACGCTCTTTAGCCACCTTACAACAACCCACTGATTAAAGCAGAGGAATCCATTCAGTGGAGCCACAAGCCAATATATTATTTAACTCAGTCAATTAAGCACGGGATGGACATTAGTTTCAGAGTACACACTGTCCCTTTTCTAAACACCAATGCATATAAACTCTAAGATACCCTGGACTTCTCACCACACTTCAACTCTACCTGTGGACTAAAGATTACTAGGGGAAAAAGGCAGGAATAATATAGCCGGAGCGCTCCCTGAATGGATGACATTTTGGGGTAGGGTTCCTGATTTGAGTGCTCCAATGACAAAGGGATATGCACTGAAGCTCAATGAACAGGTTTGCCGCTTCATTTGGGCCGGAGGGTCAGGGATTGGCTATTAGAATGGAATTGCACTAAAGATTTACCGTTGCCATCTGGCAGTCCTTGACTCCTGGACTATCTCTCCTCATTGCCTCAGTGTTCACAGACGATTTACTTGTTGTAGTGATTCTGGGAACTTTTGGGATATCCTGCGACAGGGAAAAGAAGGGAAAGGATCATTTAGTATTTTGTGGAGAATACCCCCATTTTAGGTAGCACCTGCTTACACCTAAACCCACAAACACTGTCAGAATTGATTTTGACAAAACAGAATGACATGGCAATATTATATGTGAGGGCGTAAGACAAATACATCTTTGTTGAATCGTTTGCTTAATGAACCAGTATAGCTGCAGTAATAATATTCGTTGTTTCCTTGGCTGCCAACACTTGCCGCCAAAAACTCAGGTTGGAACTGTTTTTCGAGGCAGAGAATGGATAAACAAAATCAAAATGAATGAAAGAAAACACAATTTGGTGTTTGCAAACTCAATTAGTCTGTAGTAGAAAAGCAATATGACACTTGTGTTCGCAGGGTTGGTAAAGGATATCCTTAACGGCTGTGATTACTTGGAGGCCTACGGCCGAATCACAACCGTGAGAATATTTTTTTTACCAACCCTACTCTCACTCATGTTATATTGCTTTAATATTCACCCAACCCCAACCAAGTGTTGTTGAAATATTTGCAAATATTTGTCTTTAATGTACACGATACACAGTAAAATAAGAAAAGTATTTTGGGCATGTTAGTAAAATCAGCAGGCTAGTGCACCAGAGGACTTGCCACCTCTCAAGGCCTGTTAAATATGAATCTGGCTGATCCCTCAACCCCCTACTAATGAATCTTTCACTAGCCGGGAATACTGTGCGGAGGCCGTGGCGTTATCGCTAGTGTCTGCTGGAGCTTAGTGCCTATTACGCACACAAACAGAAGATGAGCATGAAGCTGAATGGGGCTTGGTATGAGCACAAATAACCCAAAAGCTCATCCACTTTCAAATCCAAAGACACAAAGAGGATTTTCACTTATAACCCACCAGCAACTAAATATGTAGTTTTCTTGCAGACCATGAAAATTGATTGCACGCTTTAGAGTTTGATGGGGAGTCGATGGTTGTTTGCTACAATACATTATCCTGGCAAATACAAAATTAAAATAAATGTTTTACAGATAATCAAGTCCAGAAAATGGTTGCTTTATTGGAGTTTTTAAAGTTGGGAATATCACTTTTCAGAAGATTTGGTTCTGAAAAATATGGTAGGTAAATAATTGCAAGGATAATTGCCATCACAATATTTTCCTGCTTAATCATTTGTCGCAGTGTAGTTCACAGTAAGTACACAAAACCATGAGCAGGTAATAATTGATGCTGATTCTACAAAGGCGCACAGTGTTCATCACACCACTGTGTTTAATTGCTGCAGTTCGAGTTGGATTTAAAATAAACACAGAAACTGTGTATGTAGCAAGGCCTGGTTACTTAAAAGGCATATTTCAAGTTTTGAGATAGTTAAGTATTTATCTGTATTTAACACTTTTTAACACTAGATAACCATTTAAGTTCCCAGTATGTTTCAGATCTTCAGATCTGCTATGAAATGATAACATCATTGATACGTAGGTTCACGTATAGTCATATTGTCATTTAAAAATCTAAATCACATTGGGTGTCAAAATGTATATAAATACATTGTAGGTAATGCATTGCAAGCTAGCTAACAATATGCCAGTTTTTCTTAGATTTTACTGTTTGGCTTGTATTTGGCAGAAATCATGTAGGTCAAGAATAACTATCAAATTTTATCTACAGATAGATGGCCTATGTGCAATATTGTGTGTATGTGTACATCCATTTATTTATTGACGTGTGCATTTTGTTTATGTGGAAATCTAAATAAGATGAAAGTTATTCCTTTGGTGCTAAAAGTTTTGAATTGCATGAACCACACAAGCTGTGAACACTCTACAGACGGCAATCTCTAGTTGATGAAATAGCTTTAAATGAGCCACAAAATCTGCTTCCAAAGTAGACGAGAATGCATTATGAATATATAGTTTGCTACTTGACACTAACTGAAAACTCAAACCTTTTCCTAGCTTGCTGGGAGACATTCATATTGACAGACAAGAGCAACAGTAATGTATCTGACAGAGACCATTTCCAATTCATTAGGAAGACCATCACAGTGGAAACATGAGAGTACAGCAATTCCTGCTGGGGATGAGCATGGGCTATTTGAATGCTAATCAAGGGAGTTGTAAAACAGAAAAAAAAACACCAGCATCCCAATGTCTTTAATATTAACCAGCAACATTTTTCTGGTGAACTAGCATATCTTCTTTTCAGTTCACTGCCCTTGAAAGCAAAAGCTAGCGAAATCACGCACTGCTGTGATGAGGTCATCCTCTCTTGTGAGTATGCTTTGTCTGCTCTTCCTCCTGTGCAGATAGTAACTCGATACCATGAATGGCACCATAAGATAGCTTTTATGCAGCTATTTGATGCTTCTTGATATTGTTCAGGAGACATATCCGGGTTATGGACAGGGCAACTGGGGTATAATGAAAAATAACTGCAGTGTCCTCTGGGTAGCTCATAACGTCGGGGATCTCAGCAAGACATCTCACCGAGGCAGAATGCATTCTGACTGCATCACAGAGGGGAAAAGCCTCTTACATACTGATTCACTCACAAAGAGCAGTGCGAGCCACGAAACACTGCAGTGTTGTCATCGGCTTGATTAGTCCAATATCACTGTGATAGCCTATGTAGAGGATCTATCGTGAAAGTATGTACTTCATCTAAAAGGACTGTTCATTTCTAAAGGCACAGCATGAAATGAGTAATGAATTTTTTCAGATAAAGGATGTGTTGGGAGGAAAAGACCTCCTCTCTCATTTGATCAACATTATCAAACGTGTCAATTAGCAGGTGTTTAAAGGAGGCTTCCTGTTTCTTTCATGGTGTGTCTGCAGAGGACATTTCTGTTTGTCATTGTCCATGCTGATTGGCTGTTCCATTCAGTACGCTTCCACTGTCCACTTCCTTGTAGAACTTTCTCTGAACATGTTCATGAAGAGCTTTAGTAAACCTCTACAAAAGTCATTTACTCAAATGTTCTTGAGAAACTGTCAAGGACAACGAAATCATCCTGTGACTCGGAGCACTACTCCAGCACATTATTCACTCAAAGGTCCAACATGGGAGTGGGGAAGATGAGACTGACCTATGCGGCACAATTACGTCATCCCTTTATTGTACAATTCACACAAGTCTTTGTGGCTAGCTGTTGAATTATAGTATGTTAATTCAGCCCCAATGCAAATTTGACTGGCAATACATTTTCCTTTGTCCAAAGCTGCAAACACTTTAGAGACACAGCTTGCTGCAGAACCTCAACACTTCCCCTTAAAATTCCTTTCAAAACCATACACGCACAAACCTTAACAAAACATGCACTTTAATGCTTCTCTGGGCAAACGTTAAAACAAATGGTTCATGAAAACAGAAAATCTCATATCATACACAACAGATTCGTTGTATAACAGAAGAAATCCACGAGTCCTGCTAAACGGCATAACCCCAAAACAAGAGAATGTCTTATTTGCCTGGCAAGCACATTAACATTAACACATTCTGCAGACTGTGTAATGAGGTCTGTGTTGAGTGCATTGTTACACAGGCAAGTCTATCCCAGTCCCAGAGGGACCTGAGTAACAGTGATGTACACGGCCTGTTGGAGAGATATTTCACAAAGAGTAAAGAGCAAGTATGTGTCAGGTTGGGGGGGGGGGGGGCACTTTACCTTTGCGTGTGGCTGCTGAAAAGTGACTCTGGAGCTGTTGATCAGTGGAGCGTACCTAAACAGGTGAGTGGGTGTAGCAGGGAATCTGTGTCCATTGGCTGTCTGGCTGTGCAGAACAGAGGAGAAGCAGAGATGCACTGTGTTCTTCAGGGCTTTGAGCTGCGACTCCTGGAGACAGCACAGGGACATATGTGAAAAGTGATTGCAAATGGTGCATTCTCCTAGTGGTCCCTGCGGTGGTGTAACCTCCTTCCTTGCAGGGACATGCTCACTGTCTAGACAGGAAGAAGGGGCCCAAGGTGGGACAAGCAGCATGCAAATGAAAGAGGGAAAGGGCCACTTAATTCACAGAAACACCTTAATTGTCCTTACCTTGTCCAGCGCCGCCTTCTCCAGCTCCTCTTTGGCTACCAGGAGCTTGTTTTCCAAGTCCATTAGCTGTTGACCCTGGAAGAAAATACACTTAGCTGACTCCACTGAACCCCAGACATTATCCCTGAGTATACTGTGCTCTAACAAGCAAATGGCATGGCTTTTCCCCCCAGCTACGTAATTGATATAATGAGACATATGCTTGCAAACATACGAACATTTGTAAGACCACAAAAGAAAATTGATGCAGTCTCGTTCGGCAAAGTTAATTATAGAAAAGTGAATATCCAGTATTATAGAATATATTATAGAAATGTATTATTTCCTGTATTCTTCCACCACTGTACATTCCTTGACAATTATAATTTAATGGTTGGAGTTGGCTGAGAGCTAGAGGGATAAAAGCTATTGGTCTAGGTAGAGGAGGCTGCAGTGATCGGAAAAGGTGATATTTAAGTTTTTGAGCTTGGCCAGCAAAAAATAATAATAATAAAAAAAATCAATAACAATGCTGTGCAAGCTACATGACATATAACCAATGGATATCCATATCCTCATTACACATTATCAGTTTAGCCAACTGACCTACTAATGACACACATAAGTCATTTTAACTCTCACTGTAGTAATGTATTTTTTCAAATGACCACACTTTTTTGTGATCATTTTCTTTTTTTCATTTGAACCAACAAAACATGAGTCAACAAAATAGTACTCATTGCTTTGTCAAAAGTACTGTGGTCAAAATTACTTACAGACAACTGGAGTGGTACTGCAGATTTATTAACGATATCGGGAGCATTGTTACAAGTAATCCATGTTCATGAAATGTCCCACAACAATGCCCATCAGTCTCTGGGCAAACTGAGCTCTTATACCTAAAACCCCTCCCTCGTACTCTTACACTGTGGCCACCTCGTCCTCCACTATAGATAAGAATATTTAACTAGGATCCCCTTACCCCACAGTACCTAGTTCACAGAAGGGACTACTAAGAAATGTAACAATATGTGATGCAGTATGCCTTTTCACAGTTCATTAAACTGTATAACTTCTGCACCATATTTTGGCAACTTTCTCAAGATTTGCTGTAACATCCAATGAACGTTCTCAGCAGTGTCCTCATTTTCCGAATGCAGTTGTCTTTAAAGTTATTGCCACCCTCACTGTTTTACATGATTCTGAAGTGCACTACATGCTAAGGGCAAATTAGCAGGAGCATCAAATGAACAGAGTCTCCACATGAAGTAGAATCTTCACTTCGTGGGCTACAGGAACACAAGTGACATCACATAAAGTAGGTCTGGGCTCTCTGTCTTTTCTGTGAGATCACTCTTAAAAATAGCTCCTCTGTACTTGAAAGGCAACTTATACAGATGGTCTTTAATCATAAGCCTAAAAGCTAGCTGGTGATCCCTCCACAACAATTCCAAATTGGAAGGCATATATTCAGTGTCCCTTAAACCAAATTACTTTCAAACAAAGCGATTGATTGAAGTGATTATGGACATTATTGCTTGAACAAAAGCCTTTTTTTTTTTCTTAGAGGGAGTTTTTATCTCTGAATAGCGCTCAGGAACGGCCACACAAATGCACACGGAAGAAATTAAAATGACTCATGAAACATGAAATTGTTGGAAATTGTTTGATTTATCCATATGTAGTTTTTTATTGTTGCTAGGCAACCTGAACTGACGCCACCTATCTATTACATTTCTCTGGTCCCTCTCCAGGACCGAACTGAGGTTTGAGGTATTGGCCATGGCCCTGCACCCGCCTCAGACATGGAAACAAAAAAGGCTTTTCCGAGACACTGAGACACTGGGGTTTAACCCTGTGCTTTCTTTGACTTAAATGTGGAAATAGGCTAACAAATAAAGGTCCTTTCTTTCAAATATGACCTGACAGACCATATTTGAAAAGAGAGTTGATTACCAGTTTTCACACAAACTGAGAAAACAATATTACAAATGATGTTTTCTTTTTCTTTCAACAGCGTCACCTTTGGACCTGGGGCTGAACAACCAAACCCTGTATTTAAGCATGAAACAGATATCACACCAACAGTGGATGTTCTTGACAGAATTGAAGTGGTAAGTCTCTCGTCTTCACTTCAAAGAGCACTCATTCCAAGCGTGTATCCCTGGAAGAAGGTACGAGGGAGCCTGGGCTGTATTCCATCTGACTGCCTCCCTAATGCCGAACCATATGCATGTACCACTGCACTTCCATCCCTCAGCACATTTACAGCTTGTGTCATCATTAATGGAATGAATTCTATTAATTTCAAGTGCATGGCCAGTATGTTTTACTGTCCACAAAGCAGAAATAAATAGATCATTCCAATGGTGTGATGCTCATGAAATTTAATTATAGATGAATAACAACGTAACTCATGACTGTAACAGGGAGGTTTGCAAGTGAAGGGCTGCACCAAGGTTAATCAGCCCAGATTATCAAAGTGTAAATACCCCCTGTCAATAAGAATGAATATTGATCCAGCTGATCCAGCGGTAAACACTACTGGTGAAAACATTGATGGGTATCCAGGCAGTTTGCCCTGTCAAGGCCCTGAGGTCACAGTGATGCTCTTTTAACGCCCAAATGTCTCCATATTATGTTTGAACACTAATGTCACATGATGTGCCAGGTCTGAAGGTTTATGCGTTGATATGAAGAGCCACTGTGGCAGAAATATCCACTGACATTTTCCTGTCTGCGTTTGGAAAGTTTGGAAAGGTCGTCTGCATGTGCCAATAAATGTCAATGATCATTATACATATTCCCATATGCAAAACCCTTTCACAAAGGTCACGTTTCTCAACTAGAGTAATCTCATTCCTCCAAACTTTTTTTTATTTTAATTTGGTTGGTTTCAGTGGTTAATGACTGTTGCTTTGCCAACTTTACCACTTTGTCAACATCTTCTGCTCCTGCATCTGTTCAGACTGACTTAATGAAGAGGAGTGTCAGAACCTGAAAATAACTCAATGCATGTTGTACACACTTGAGACCTTTAAGTTAATGAGAAGGGTTTTTTTAAAGCTTCTCAGAAAATCTGTCATAAGCAGTTAGTATTGAAGACATGCGATAATTGAATACCAGTTGAACTTGTTAGTAAAAGAAAATAGAAAACCAACATATGTTACTTCTGTCAAGCCCTTTTCAAGTAGAGCTACACAAACTCTACTGTGCAGTACCCCATAGCAATGTCCCTGCGTTCAGTTTCTTAAAGGGGAGGAGCCCGTGTCAGGGGAGCAACTGCCAATGCCTCCCGTTTTAGAAAGGCTGTAAAATAAAGCTGTTTTATATTGTATGGTGAGGAAAACAGCAGTGAAAATGGGAAAGGATGACATGTTGAGGCTGCATCGGTGCATAGGCCTCTCCCTCAAGGCAGAAAGGCAATGATCTGAGACTCAATTAAGCTGGAGGCCTGGGTGGAATCACCTTTTGAAGGTGGACTGAAGCACCAGTTTACTTCTGTTAAGGGCCAATAATGAGGAATCTTTTTTTGGTTGATGCTTACCTTGAAAATTAAATCCTTTTTGCCGTACCTCAGCTCTTTCAGCTGTGCTTGGATTTTTTTGGACTGCAAAAAGAAGATAAGGAAATGTGCGTTAGCTTATTCAAATAGTGAAATTGGTTTTTGATCACGTAGTAGGATTTTTTGAGCCGCGGCAGAGGACTCCTTTGTGGACGCTTGCTGGGCAAAGCTTCAGCTCAAAGGAGAGACCTTCACAAAACGGTGAAATATAAAAATCTTCCCTTCAGTGAACTGCAAGCCCCACACAATAATGCAGTCATGCACTGGCCGTCTGCCCACTGTATAAACGCTCAATCCCACTCCCATGGCTGGCCTGCCCCACACACAAACACACACACACACACACACACACACACACACACACACAAACCTCGTACACCTTACGGTGTGGTGTGTAAAGATAAATCCCCCTCCCCCGCAAAAGAAAATATGGTATTGTACCTATAAGTACATTACCACATTGCAAATAATAGGGATTAACATACATAGACAAATAAAGGGTGTTTACAATAGTAATCAAAATAAGAAGCCATTTTGCATGCTTTTTAGCTATTTGTATGATGTTCACTGATGCACTGAGTTATAAAAAGATGATCTATAAACCTTGTGTGTGTGTGTGTGTGTGTGTGTGTGTGTGTGTCTGTGTGAGAGAGAGAGAGAGAGAGAGAGAGAGACAGAGAAAGAGAGAGAGACAGAGAAAGAGAGAGAGAGAGAGAGAGAGAGAAAGAGAGAGAGTAAATGCTGTACAGTGAATGGGTAACTTGCCTCCTCTGCATGGATGTCGCACAGCTTGTTGCCGGACATGAGTTTGTTCTTCAGACTTTTGTTCTGTGAAAAAAAAATATGAAAAACATGAAGATGTACTACAGTAGAGATTAATGTTTGCACTGTTGAACAGCTAATCCTTTTATGGTCTGAAAAACTGGAATAGAAGCCTCCTGCTCTGTTGTTGTGCGCTCAGTGACAAATGCAGTTCTTCTGGAGTAAAGCCTATTATGACTCCTCAAGGTGACCCAGGCGCGGGACTCTTCTCTCAGTGATAGGAAGCAAATGAGAATGGAGGCATGTCTGAAGATGGAGTGACGCGCCTCAGAGAACACTGCCACAAAATGGCTCAGTTTTTTCCAGGTTTTTATCTCTACCTACTCTTAATGTTCTTTTTATAAACAGAACCTTTAGTGAGAGGGCAGAGAGCGGTTCTGTCAGGATGCCAGTTATTTGTTGCCATGGACAAAAGCAAATGCATCAATTCTGTTTCTACGGATACAGGCAACACTGAAAAAAAAAAGACTTTGCTTTCTTTGACTTCTGACTGTTTTTTTGTTTTGTATATTTGCCAGGCGCTTGCTGTATGGGTTCCATGGATCAGAACTCAAACCCATGATGCTGATGCCACCAGCAACACCACTCTCTGCTTCTCTTCTCTTTTCTTTTCTTTTTTTTCTCTTCTCTTCTGCTTTTTTCTTCTGCTCTTCTCTGCTCTTTTCTTCTGATCTTCTCTGCTCTTTTCTTCTCTCTTCTATCTCTTTTTTTCTTCAGATATGCACACACACACACACACACACACACACACACACACACACACACACACACACACACACACACACACACAGACAGACACCCACACACACACAGGGTTAATGAGGTGGAATAGCAGTGCAATGTGACTCAATGAGGCGGAATTGGCTTGGAATCAAGTCCAGACACTTGCATCTCCTCCTCTTTCTAAATAAGGGCTATCCTCTGTGCCTTCTAGAGGAATGGCAGCTGCCATTAAAAGTGACATGTGGCCACCCTAGAACAGACCCGGAGTGAAAATGAGATCCATCCAAGCAGATGTGTCATTGTACTGTGACTTTTATGCTCAAAGTGCCAACTTTCTTGCAATGCTCCGGTATTGCTGATGGGAGCTCTGTAAGGCCATGACACCACGTCAGATAAGGCCTACCACAGACTGTGCAGCCACACATGATTAGAGGCAGAATGTTTGGAGGGCAGACATGTGAGCCTAAAAGAGCAGTTCAGAGCGCTTTTTCATGATACAGAATACATAACATATTGGCACTCCCTTTGGTACAATTTAGGATGGAACAACAAGGGATTGTAAGCCAAGCATGTTTTAAAATTCATAGTTCCCCCAAATTGTTGCCAGTTAAAACAAGTGTCAATGAAGCCCGACGGTTTATTATAACATGGTGGTCCTTGTGGAGGTGGGTTTCATGGTGGTTGGTTCTCTTCCATCCGACCCCCCCCCCCCCCCCCCCTCTACTGTGCATAACAGTCCTTTAACGAACCCTTGTTAAAGGCTACCCTTCAAATATGTGATACTGTACATAATATGGTAAACCCTGTGGTACAATCTAATGTGAAGACACTGTATGCCCACGCCCCCCCCCCCCCCCCCCCCCTCTACTGTGCATAACAGTCCTTTAACGAACCCTTCAAATATGTGAATATGTGATACTGTAGTGTACATAATATGGTAAACCCTGTGGTACAATCTAATGTGTGAAGACACTGTATGCCAGCCGTAACCCCAGGAGACTGTGCATGTACCTCCTGCTGCAAGTCCTTAATGATCTTGGTCTTCTTCTCCATTTCCATCTTAAGGAACTTGATCTGCAAAAAAGGAGAATTTGCCTGTCAGGTATCTCATAAAATGAACATAGATAGCTTTGTAGCGTCAATATTTTCCATTTTAATTAGGATTATAAATCATGAAAAGGGCTATAACATGAACACACCTGCAGGATTTGATTCAAGGCTACCTTGACATAAATGATTTTCACAGCATATATTTGCATCAGCACTCTTCAATTAAATATTTTCGAAAAAAAGAAAGGTATCCAAGTAATTGCCCAAAACACGCCCAAACAATAAGAAAACAAATAATAGTCTCCCAGGTTGCTTGGAAGATATTAGCTTTTTGTTTTATAACTTTTCAGGTAATGATAAAGTAATTGAACTCAGTGTTCGGAAATAAAACTCAGTGTTCGGCAAGAAAATGCAACAGGACCAATTCCTGAATGCGGTGTAATGCCATGAGAGGAAATGTCCACAAACAATGTGGTGTGTTTCTAAAAATGAACATGATCTGCAGTGTGTTTACCTTCCCGCGGGGCAAACGCAGCACCAATCAAACCGTGTTTTCTACCGTTGGTCCTTATATTGAATTCACAGAGCTCAGTCTGAAATGTCAAACACCCCCAATTCTCATTCCACTCTTCCGCCTGGAGCGGTGGCCGCCACCATGGGGAAAAAATGCATCTAATTGCAAGCTAGAGAACAACATCTGTGTGTGTATCCAGTAATGCCCAGCACAGGGGCTAGCTTTACAGTAATTGACTCACAGGTGATTATAAATGCAGCTAAGGGTATTCGCACACAGTAGACCAACATTACTGTGTTGTTTAAGCTAGCATACAAACACAAATGTGCAAATATTGGGATAATGCACTTGTATGTCAGCCCTTTGAATACTACTCAGTAGAGGTTTCTAATGCATTCATTACTCAGGCTGTTGTGAACATATGTCTGCACTAGACACAGAGCTATGACGGAGATGAAGAAGTTGAAGAGCTGTCAGGCGTGGATGTGTGGAGTGAAGAGAGCTGAAGGAATGGGAGGAGCATAAATGGGTCCTTTTTTTTCTTTCACAAAGAGCAATATTCAAATGGTCCCGCTCAACATACTGTCTTAATCCATTACCATCGCCTTTAGAAGACCACAGAGGCACATTCAACTGTCTCCCATCATGAAATCACAATCGAAACATCAAAGCTGCATCACTGGTGGAAGTTCAAACGTGCCCTTTGTCACAGACAATATCACGTTTGAGTGGATATGAATGCGCTTTGTATTATTAAAAATGCTTGACAGCGACAGAAAACCACAAAAAGCCTGCAGTATGAGTGCACAGACAACATTGCCATCTTTCTGTTCGTGGCACCTTTCAAGCTGGCTGGCAGACCCTGTGAAACAGCCGACCACAACATGAGGCACTGGACTGGTTCCTCCCACAGTCATTGTGTGCTGGTGTATTGACAATGGAGCACAACAGGCCCAAGCAACTCAATTAGACTGCATGCAGAACTCAACAACTTGTAGCATGTCTCCATATGGCCATGGTGCTAATTATGTCTTGTGTTGAATGGGCATACTCTTGCAACCAAAAAAAACAAAACAGATTGTAAATAGCATTTTTAGGTCGTGAATCTGTCACCAAATGTGTAATTAGTGTCAACTGATGGTGAACTGGGAGTGTGCAGAATAGCTCAGGCTGCTGAAATGCTAATTTTCTCCAGTGATTCATTCAGATGCAACACACGGCTGCCAGAGCCAGAGCTTCTTTTCTGCACAGCCCTCAGCAAAGTAAGGGGGAAAAAAAGAAGGCGCTGAAGAAAAGTTCCAGCATGCAGATACCTCTCATCTTCTGCCATTGAGGTGCCTCCTACTGTTTTCCATAATTAACATACTCTTATACTTTACAAAAAATATGCCCAGAATAGAATAAACGTCAGTCTGCTTCTCCACCATGGACTCTGTGGCGTTAATTAGACATCCGGTGTTGATTTCCTGATAATTTGTTTTAGAGGGCACTGTGTAGGCAGGCGGATGGTCATAGGTCAGTAGTGGTGCCATGACAGGAAAAGGAAACACTGTTTAACAAGTGGACTTCATCATTCGTGACTAAACACATTGTGCTCACAAAGCTGCTTAGCTGTTGTGTGTACATGCTGAGGTGGCGCTCCTAATGCAGTCGGATTTATGCAAACAGATGAACACGTACCGTTGGTTTCATCACGGACAGATGGCTAATGAGCTACTCTGGATGCTAGTGCCAGTCAAACTACCCAGGTTATGGGGAAGGCGTACGAGGCTTCGGCTAGCGGCTAATTGGTGGAGAAAATGCCTGGGTGCTTTGTGATCGTATAGTCAAGGGCCAACTTCTATACAATTTAAGAGGTGTGAAATGAATATGTAAATTATTTTTTGGGGAAAAAAATGTGTTTAAAATAACATTTGCCTGAGACTCAACTAATGATGCAGGCGATGCCGGACTGACTGCTATCGCCTCACTGAGGCGAAGGCTGGGATTGAGGCAGAGGCCTACCATGCGTCTGACAACTCTTAGCTGGGGCACGGCGTACAGTTTCTGCTTGAGCGAAGCCCACTGGAACGTGGTGAGAGGGTTGACAGGCGAGGGAGGCGCTGGTGCCAGTGGACTCAGTTTGGATTCTGTCACACTCGCTCTCACCTAACCAATGATTTCATACAAGGGGTAATGAAAGCAAGGGTACAGGTAAAGAGGGAAAAGGAGGGAGGCAACCGATGGAGAGCCGTGGCTTACCGTAGCCTGCTGCTTCTCTGCTCTCTCCGTCGCCTCATCCAGCTGCTTCTGCAGGGCCGTCTGAAGCGACTTCATTTCCTCCCTGTGTGTGTGTGTGTGTGTGTGTGTGTGTGTGTGTGTGTGTGTGTGTGTGCGTGTGTGTGTGTGTGTGTGTGTGTGTGTGTGTGTTTGTGTGCGCATGTGTGTGTGTGTGCACATGTGTGTGTGTGTGTGTGCAAGAGGCAGAAAGGGAGAGGAAGGTAATAAGAGAGTATTCACTAGAGTGTCTGAGTGTGCATCAAAAGAGAGCATGCATTCCTACATCAGACTGCTGGAGTCAATCTAATTTTTGAAGTGTGGTCATTTTCATTGTCACTGCAAATTGCATAAATTCCAAATGCCCACTTTGACATTTTTTTTTCAGTGTTATTCCCATTCCATACGGTACATTTATGCCATATAAGATGGATGTTATTTTGTGGGAAGATGCTCAGGATAGCCTCTTAGGGTAGAAGAGCCATTTCCATCTGCAGCATTATTTATTGTTTATTGGCAGGATGATTGGAATAGGGCAGAATAGAGAGTCGGACTCCAAACAGCAGTCCTTACTGAAAGACCTTTTACTGGCCTAAACATTTTATATGAAAACATCTTTCATCTGCTGTCCTACCCTAAGCAATATGAATCTAGGATATTTATATTTTCTCAATTATTAACTATGTGTTGATGGGGCAGATTAACAAAGAGAGGCTGTCATTTCAGGCAAATAAGCAACAGGGTACAACTGTGATAGTGGCTTATTTAGCAGCCAACAAACATTCATTGAATTCATTTCATAATAACATTGAAACTATTTGAAGCACTGTTTGTAATAGAGTTCCTACTGTTCAGAAATGTGATGGCAAAAGTGATTTATGTAGGAGTGATTTATGTAAGTCGTCCCAGTTGAAAATGACTTTTGTGACATTCCACAGTTCACATAAATACAATTTCAGCTCTAGTTTCTTGATATAATTTACAGTCTCCCATACCATTTTATTGTACTCAAACCAGGGGGGAAAACCTTTTCAAAGTGCCATTGTCTTGACCAGCCATCATCTATTTTAGGCTATGGACTTTTTTAAAGCTGTCTGTAGACATGTGTAGCGTATCACAAGTATACTCCGTCTAAACACTTTAATTGTTAATGCGTGGAATATTCCACTTTTCAATTATATTTCCTGTCTTTTTCTCATGCAGGTATATATACTGAGACGTACCATTTTAGATTCAAAATCTACAGGCTGTCACGAAAAAGCTGAACTGCACTGACTTCCTTTCTGTTGACTGTGTGCAGAAAGAAACCAATCCACACCTGACGTTCAGGGAAATTGAATTCTGTCACTGTCTAACCTGGACCTGCTAAAAGGATGACCTTTAATGGATCCAATCTGTTGCTATGATGTTAAAAGTAGAGTTTACGCTGGAACACACTGAAGAATTAAACCTAGCCAACTGGAGCCTGATTCACGGTAAATGAAGGCAAAGCAAGGTGAACTTTCAAACATGCTGCAATTTGAATCAGATGAATCAGTGATCAATTCCCTCATTGTTGCTGTTGATTAGTTTGGTCTTACTGCCATGCTATTTAAGTTCGGCTATGATGGGTTATAATTTACATTGAAATGGGTAGCGAGACATAACCGGCATAACTTCATCAGCGGTATGACAAATTATTCAAAGGGCCGTAATTGAAGGGCATTGGCCTGGTGCTAATTTGCCAGGTGTGCTCAGATGCATTCGAGAGTGAACGTGTGTCAATGCACTGCTTGCAGAGATCATCATAACACCGTCATTACGGTTGTTTTCACAAAACACTATTATGATATTTGGCTGATAAAGCATCCCTTAGCAGGTTTTAGAGCAAATTCTTAAGAGGACAGACGGCAATTCCATTTGATTCAGCACTCTATTGATCCATCGGATAATTTTAGTTTTAATTCATCAAGTGCTCTGGGGAAAGAAACATGAGATTACTGATGAAAGCAATAATTTTGAGGAACAGAGGGAGGAGTGGACTTAAAAGATAAACTGCCCAAAAAATAAGTGGGGATGTCACACTCTCCCCTTTTCTTTGCAATATAAGAGAACATTCTCAGATGATGGAACACAATCTACAAAAGACTGAATTTATCTGATATTGCAATACACGTGGAAAAGAAGAGAACATTAGAGGTGAGAATGGAAGAGAAAAGAATTTGTCTGAAGTCAAAAAGATTTACCTCTGTTTGTGGCTGAGCTCCAAAATCCTTTGCACATCCGTCTTGGCCACAGAGTCATCATTCTTCAGCGACTGAAGGAGAAAGGGAGAGCCTTTTATTCTCAGAGAAAGGTCTGTGCTACTACAAGAGCCCATACTGCCTTGCTCCAATATCACTTTGGATAAATCATACCCCTCTTTACTTCCCAGTTCCCTTCCCAGTCTGCCTGTTTAAGTAAGCTTTTGTTTTAGAATGTCTGCCTGTTTAAGTAAGCTTTTGTTTAAGTATGTCTGCCTGTTTAAGTAAGCTTTTGTTTTAGTATTACTGTAAAGTACATGGCTGAGTGAGCCATATAGTATACAATGTAATAGTATGTTTTTAAACTATATTTTAATAACTGTGCATTACCCTATATACAATAACCTACAGATTCTTAAAATATCAGGTATGAGCAATTTTAGTGCTGGTACATGTTTATAGACCAATAACAGTGACTGTGAAATCTGCACAGTAGTAGATGCCATAATGATGCCATAATGATGCCTGAATTCTCTGCAAATAAGGCAGCCTATGCCAAATTAATGCAGCATATGGATAGCTTCTACGTTCAGAGCTCTCTTGAGGAATTAAACGCAATCTTTATTTTAATCAGATAGAATTTTTAATCTTTACCCTGAAAATGGTTACAGTATTTGGTTGCTTAAGCACTGTGTGTGGCAGAGGCAAGAACACAGCTACAGAAGCTCACATAGGTCTACTCTCTCTAACACACACACACAAACACACACACACACACACGCACACACACACGCACACGCGCACGCGCACACAGACAGACACAGACACACACACACACACACACACACACACAAACACACACACACACACACACACACACAACAGGTAGGGGGAAAGAGCAGTACACTCTAGTCACATGCATTCATGCCTCTGTTCACTCTGTCTCCTTTACTAAAAAAAAATAGCACAAATGGTATTAGATGGCCCTGTGAGATCAGTGTCACTTCATTATCTTAAATAGAGAGGACAAGGAAGGTAGCATCATCAATAAACACACATTGGTAAGAAAATGGTCACCAAATCTTGAACCAACTGAATTCTCTATAGGAACATGTTTTCTGCAACCGCAAACAACAGATGAAATCATCAATGTATGTTATTTTGATAAATCAATAAGCATACACTACTAACTGCTTCCCCCCCCCCCCCATATATGTTCTAAAAGCATTCAGAAATACATGAAGCTTCATTGTACTTGTGTCTTTATTTGACAATTAAGTTGCGCAACATTTCACTACTAATGAATGAATGAACTAACAATGAACGCCGCGAATCACAACGCACATGTATTTACTGTCTGCTCTGCTTGTTCTATGACCTTCAAGATATCTTGTGTAGGAAGGAAGCATTTTGCATCTACACATATTTAATCGACTGACAGCAGACCCAAAGATGGGGTGTTTCCAGGGTAACAAAGATGACCACAATCCCAAGAGCTCTTCGCAGAATTCATTGTTTTTAGAGTCATCTGTTTCACCTACGTTTACTTGGTTGCCTTCGATGTGAAACAAACACATCAATATCGTGCTATCAGCGGACAATTTTGAATCAAGTCAAGGCTGAAATCTGCGCACTTCAGAAGAAACTAGATCAATGGAATTCAAGAAACAGTCGATGGCAGTTGAACGAATCCCCTGAATTATCAATTAAATGCACCATAGCATTCATTTAGTCTTACATAGTCGTATATGCATACTGCTCTAACGTAACCTAATCTTATTTACTGTTGAAACACAATTCTAGAATTACTAATAGAAACTGATTAAGATGTACCGAGCAGCAGGATTGCATTACTATTGTACAACACAAATGAATTGATATTAAAAGATACATCATGAATACAAATGGAGGTGCAACCTTGCCTGTACTGTTGTGTCTGCCCCTTAGGCCTGTTTAGGTTTGTGATAATACGTAAGATTCAGAGACAGAGAGAACATAACACAAATGCACTTTGATAAACACCAAAATATCTTTCTGTGTTATGACCAAGGCCATAATTCATTATTTTCAATTAACCAAACAAGCTTTCTTTCTCTCTCTCTCTCTCTCTCTCTCTCTCTCTCTCTCTCTCTCTCTCTCTCTCTCTCTCTCTCTCTCTCTCTCTCTCTCTCTCTCTCTCTCTCTCTCTCTCTCTCTCTCTCTCTCTCTGTATGTTTATTCACACACAGTAGTTGAGTTGTATATAGGCTGACAACTTGATTTCAAAGGCATGCTGGCATGAAGCCACAACCAAGGTTCACCCCCGAATAGCCCCTAAAGCCTCTGCCAAGACTATGAGCTCCATCAGGCAAAGTTTAATTACGATAAGCTGACCCTCACTCTAGGGGTATCTCATTATGAAAATAAACACTACCAAAAGACAGTCTTCCAAAAAAGGTTAATCGGTCACATATACAGTACATCATTGATCAAAGGAAAGTGGCTTGCATTGATGGAAACTATATGTCTGACCCCAAACCTCTTCTCTGGAACATAAAGACAAAAGACATGAAAGCCAAGAGGAATAATGGCCCAGCTACAAAAGCACCATTAACACATCTGCCAAGGGGATTGAGATCATCCTTATAAGCATAGACACAATAATCTTTTATTTTCTGTTCTTTGCTATTTGTTTTATTTCCTTTCGTTTGTTTTGTTTATGCAAAGACCACCAAGGAAGATTCCATCCAGTAAACAGTAACTTAGAGAAGTGCTCTTTGGATGGCATATTCTTCACTGATTCTTTCTTTTGTTTGTAATCACTACCACCCTTAATTAGCTTGTGACTTGACATTTGGATCAGTCAGTATTGATATAATTGTGTAATGAAATTGTTGCAGGATGCTTTTCACACCTGCAATGCACAGGTAGATTTGTGTACCTTTTTCTAGTGTCTACAGTGCTCAAAATGGACCACATCCGGCACCGACGCAAGTGGCAGCCTAACCACGTAGCTCCGTTGTTTTCGTGTCTTTTTAGCGTTTTTAAGTTTGTTTGTCCTTGTTTACACTTGCTTTTCTGAAGCACTGTGTAGTTACCTTTATATCCTATGGATACACTTACGCTATCCTGTACCTGTAAACGCCCCACTCCCTGTGTACATGTTCTCCCTATGTGTATTGTGTGTATTGTGTTTATTGTGATTCATGTATGTATGTTTGTGAGTTAAGTGTAAGCTACTGGATGACCTTAATTTCCCTCGGGATCAATGAAGTATCCGTCTATCTATCTATCACATACGTACATGTTTTAATGCAGTCACCTCTAAACAGGCACTGGGCAGATACAGCCTAATGGAACCAGGATGAGGGAAACTGAATAAAGGAATGCCTCCGCTTCCCTTCAATAGAACCACCATGAATGTTGCATTTTCCTTTTAGAGGCATTTGTGTGCCTCTATTCAGTAGGTGAATTCAGCCTCATGGCAAAGTGTGTGCAGCTGTATATAGCTATGGTTCCATTTACTGAGACCTGATATCATAAATAATCTCAGAACTCTGTCATTTCATGGCCATCAACTCCCATCCATCTTCACAGAGCGATTTACAGAACGTTTATTGTTCACACTCTCAAGGGTCCCTTATGGCAGAGTAGTGACATTTCATTCTTTAAATGTTTCTAAGGAAGTTTCTATAAAACATCCAGACATTACTAGTGCCAGTCTCTCAAAGTTTCAGAAGCATTCACATCAACTTATTTGAACTGCGAAGCATGTCAAAGACAGAAAGAGAATACTCACCTGAAGGTTTCCTTTTATGCTGTCCAGCTCCTTTGAAGTTTTGGAGAGTTGCCGTAAGATCCCCGTTCGCTCTGTGAACACCTCCTTCAGCTTCTTCTCCAGACCCTCATAGCTATGGAAGACAGAGAGATTACTTCATTTATATTGGTCGCCTTCCAAGAAAATCACTTTAGCATGCCAGACTATGGGTGTGGAGCCTGGTGAATATGCAACAAGGATTTCAAGAATCAACATGCATTGGGAAGATGGCCTATTGAAAACAATACAGAAATAGATAGATAAAATGTAATGGATGTATTCCTTCGTGTCATTTTATAAGCGTTTGGCATTTGGTTTCTTGAACTGTTCAGAAGTTATGTTAATGTAAATTTAGCAGAGCAAAAGCAAAAGCATAAGAAAGTCTACTTGAAGGAGTTGGAGGGTATCATTTCTCCATGCAGTATGCTACTTAATGCAATGACCATTCTCTCATTCAGAATACTGTTCTGGACATAGCTCAGGCATGGGGAGGGGATTTTCACAGACCCTGGAGAGAGCATTGATCAATGCTTCCTTTTCTCTTTCACTCTTTCTGTGTCAAAGTGCCTCCCAGCCCCTTTGCCCTCTTTTCTCACTCTACCTCATCCCTCTGTCTACCCCACTATCTCTCTATCTCTCTTTCTTTCCCCTCCCTCTCTCCCTGTTTGTCTCTCCTGCCCTCCCTCTCTCCCTTGTCATCTGTGGTCAGAGATAAAGATGTGGGAGACTGATGTCTGACCGCTCCAGGGCTGCCTTCCCCGCACCAGATGGACCACAAACTTTAACCGATACACTGAGCTTGTCACTCTCAAACCATCAACACACTCGTTCTCACTCACACACACACACACACACACACACACACACACACACACACACACACACATAAAATGCATTCATTGCACACATGTTCACATTTAGTACAGCGCAAATAGACACAGGCAACATGTTCGAGAGGGACCAATTAGAACATTCACAGTATTGCCGCGCGAGGCCCAAAACCACAGAAGGCTCTCACTGCTAGAAGGAATGCCTCATGTTGGTACACTCACACGACGGAACTGACAACAACAGCAATCAGAGAGCTGTTGGTACTGCTTGATTTTGTTCATGTCAATAATGCTGCTAGGGACAAAAGAAAAGCTGTCATCTTGCTCAAATACATCCGGGGCGTTTACAGGCATGTATCCAAATCCCCTCAGTTGAACATCGCATTGAATCTCGTCAAAAATCACGGCAGCATCTCCAGCACAATAACACATAAATCAGTAATAGAGGGAAATAACCTGGGACAATAAATAATACATGCAGCAATGCATACTACACAAGAATTCCTTCCACTTGGCATCTGTGAAATGTATACAGGATGCTTGTGAAATCCGATGATTTTCTTTTAAGGCCAGTTTTGAAAAAAATCACCCGGTGTCTGCCAAACCAACCCAAGGGAGTCGGCTCATCTGGCTCTGTCGGTCGGCAATTTGAGTCCCACTGACACAGAAACGGCTCTATTGCAACTCTACAGATAGATGGCCCTCGCTCACGATAGGATGAGGAGTAAATTGGTCATTACTGCGTGGAGGGAAAAAAAAGAAAAAGTGTCGAATGCATAATTGTGCTGTGACCTCTCCTGACACGGATGTTCTGGCACGCTTTCACACACAGGAAAAAGAGTTGGATTGCTGAAGTGCCGTAATGAGAAGCTGGGTGTCAGACAAACAGGCTTATGATCACTCTCTGCAGTCTGCACCGCGCTGCTGCCAGTGATCACATAAGTGTGGTGGGGAAAAGAAGAATGGCTCCCATTTAATTTGTAGTTTATTTTTTCTTCCAAATGAATCCAGGATTGCGAGCAGAGATGACCTGCTCTGTTAGGGCCTGAAAGGGCTCACACCTCATTCTAAGAACAACGTAATTGTCTGGCAAAGCAGAAAATGAACATAATTTGGGAAGGACAATTAGAAGAAAATCTATAATATCTTAAATATGGCTGTGGCTATGAAAGCGAGCAGAGGATTATAGGCACAAGATTACGCAGCTACTGAAACATTCCCACGTATGGAATTTGGAGATGCAAGGGAGATTATCTTTGATTTACTCATTAAAATATGAAGTGACAACATCTTAAGGGGTGTCATGGCATTACTAACTTGTTCATTCACTGGTTCCTTTTAGTGCATCTTAGTATATCCAAGGTTTACATCACACACATTTCCAAATGATTGTGTGTCCTTGCTAAAGCGTGGTATTTTTCTAGTTCTTTGCTACGTATTAGCTAACTGTACCATTTTTTGTCCTTGTAGCCACTAGGACAAAAGCCACCATAACTCACTATGTTAGAGGACTTGTTAATTGAATTGGACACACCAAGAACCTACCAGGCTAAGGTTGAGCAAGCACTGACTGAACATGCTGCCAGCTCCTTCGAGGAAGGCAGTGTAGCAGCAGTGGAATGGAGGTTCATACAGTAAACCGTGTTACCTGCTGCGGCTGTCTGAGTTTGGTATTTGGCCTTTGCTAATGTGTGTACCCAGTATACGTTTACATCTGAAATGTGTGTGTGGAGGAATCTATTAATACAATTAGGAACTGGTCACACTATCAAAACAAAAACCTTTTGCGTAAGGTTTTATTCCTTTTGAGAAATACTTTCATTTTCAAAAAGGCATGCAACCAACCTGGAGCATTTACATTTCAAAACACTTGGACCAACACCAGTTCAATTCTCCACTGAACCAATCATAGATTGGATGTGATAGACTGCATCATGCCAGCCCCGGTTGCAGTGGATCTGCTGGCGCTCTGAGAACAAATGTTTCTGTGGGCCGGGCAGCAGCTGAGCTAAATGAAGTTGACCCTGCCACATAATGAAGAAGTGCTGAGCTTTGGGCCTAGAAGAGAGGAAAGTGCTGAGGTGCACAAGCGTACCTTACTGATACAGCTCAATAAGGGCCACAAGGCCAGGCAGGAGACAGGGGCAGGAGGGACTGGTGATGTGCTGCACTCGACAGGCCAGGGACAACCTCTTCTCTTCTCCAGCTCTGGTTAACAGGTATTGACCCAGGCCCTTAGGATAAGCACTAATAGAGGTAATTTTGCCTTTCAAGGCTGTACAGTGAAAAGGAGGGTTTGGGTGATGATAAGAAAGGCCCATTCATTATTGGACTTATTATGCGATTGAACAGGCAATAAAGCAATAACATATTATTATTATTCTTTTTATTTTCTTGTTCCTCTGCTTCTTCTTCTTCTTATGATGATGATGCTCATGTTTGGGGCCTCTATTTCCTCAACATTGACACCATTCCAGCACTGACAGGTTCATCCTAATGCCGTGTAGTGCTGCTATACGCAGCTTTTTCACAGGCCCTCTTGTTCTTTTATAATCACTTATTTTCCCAGTGAAGATGAATTGGGGCAAGTGATATGTCCGTAGCATGTTTAACTATTGCCAATTGCTCAGTGGCTGCTGAGTTTGCACGGCCATATGGAAATAGATCATGGATGTCCATTCACGCATGAAGAAACAGATATGGAGAGAGCTGGAATTTTTTCTTCTTTTTTTTCCCCCTTTTAAATTCCTAGGAGAGTGAGATGTAGTGTAATATGTAATATATGCTGCAACTTCTGATTTACTGCTATCTGGGGAGAATGTAGATGAGTATGTTTAAATAATACTAACTGTCCTACTTTTAGCGTAACATACTGGCTCATAATGTTACGATGAATAGTAATATGCCACATATTAATAAAGAAACAAACATTGCGTTTCTGTGTGCAAGTGGGAATGTTACATGGCCAGTTTCTTATGGAAATGCATCTCTAGTTCATACTGTGCTAAACACAGTGTACAGAAGACAAACCTTGTCAGTGCACCTTAAAAGGTTGGCACCAATTGAGAACGGCAACAAACAAACTCGTGACACGTCCCTGTTGTTTGTCAGCGCTATTTTAATAGCGTCAAATTAGACAGTTGACTTTTCTGTCATAGACATTATTGCCTGACAGCAGTTAATGTAGAACTTCCAATTTAAATGTGGATTTATAATGTCGTTAAGAGGATGCAAATAAATAGTTTTAATGAGGGGGAGAGCCCGAGGCTTGTAAGGAGATTGATGCATTGCTTTAGCTGAGCATAACCACCAAACACCTGTGACAAAATCCATCAGACTTGTTTACGGAGTCTTGTCTTGTATAAACATCCCATATGAGCAGAATATTAAGTTTGTTGCTGTCTGGATGCTCAACACTGAATCTCCTTTAATTGTTATAATATGGACCTGTGGTTAGACAAAGCTTATGATGCTCCCAATTTCCTATGGGCCACAGATGAGAAGGATGTCAAGAGAGATCAAAACAGGTAGAGTGGAGTGATGGAGAGCAGGTGAACAGATGAGCACGGCGCTGAGTGGAGGGAAGACTGATAGGCTGGAGGGGAGACTGAATGGAAGAGTTCCCCTCAAAATCTACCATTTATCCCCGATCAACTGGAAAACAAGACAGCTTGATAACTATGTAACCCATTTTCCTCAGAACTGTTAAGTTCCTTAATGCTTGTAACATTAGCGTAACTAACTCATTTCAGCTCTCATTCTCTAGAGCTCCCTTTGTGCTGCTCTGTAAAACCAGGCTGCGCGACTTTAAGAACAGCATCTGTCTGTTTACTCGAGGACCTCTGTGCCTGCAGGCGTTTAGGAATGATATATATCCCGATATGCAAATACCAGCTTGCTAACCTCCAGCCATTCTTCACATGGAAAGACTCTGGAAGACCGATGTGGGAGAGACTCATAATGGTAATGGAAATAAATCTTTGGGGAGCCAAGCCTTGTAAGCCACAACACATATTCCCTAAACCGTTCATCTATTTAAATCCCCCCCCCCCCTCTCCTTCAACCAATTATGAGTGGGCTGCTGATAAGCAGGGGCCGTCCTCACCCAGCTCGGAGCAGAGCACAAAAACCCATCAATAGGCAGTGCCGGGGTGGAGTGGCTTTTGGAGACAAGAGTGAAACAACACAGCAGGTTCAAAAGCCAGCCACGTTAATATTATGTCTGTGCCCTTGAGGCCAACATTTAGCCCAAAATGACTTTCGCTGAAATTGTGAAATTTAAATATGGCAGCTTGAAAAACAAAGATAAGGCCATGCAGTACGGCACAATACAAATCATCCACAAGTCAAACATCACAGCTGGTCTTAAGAGGCCAGGAACATTTCTATGCATCCGATTGACAAAAAAGCCTATTTGTTAACTTGCATCCAATGTAAGGCCCCATACATTCATTATTTTAAATTAAAACCGGGAAGGCAGCTCATTTGCACAATGGACAATGAATGACCTTTTGAACCTGGGGTAACTCTTTGGCCACTTTAATCTCACTGATGAGACGTACAGAAGAATCCAGTCCATTCTACAAGTCTACCCATCTACAGAACATATAGAATAAGCAAAAGAAAACCCAATTTAGAATGTTATACTATTTCCTCCCACTGTGAAGCTGTTGGTGTAGCTAGATGAGGATATAAACAGAGTGAGTGAGCTTTTAATAATTCAAGACAAGACAAAAAGACAAATCACCGCTCTGATAATGTGGCAGCCCTTTTTGGTTATTTTCTCGTTCTTTCTTATAATAATGTTTCAGTGGTGAGTTGGACCATGCTGACTATATAGTGAGCCAGTGGATCCTACATGCAGTCACATTTGGCACACAAGCATCAGTTAGTAAAATATTTACGAGAGGCTCAAGCTGTTTTTAAGGAGTAGTGGAGTGCATTGGTTGCCCTGTTAATGGAATAAATAACATCAATGCTTTCCGCTTTTTTGTGAATATTTTGGACTGGTCCGTGTTGATTTTGCAATGGCAAAATATCTTTTCATTAACTGACGCTAGAGAGGGAAGTATGAAGAAAGGATACAATATTTGTCTGTAGTGAACCACAATGTTTTTATTGATTACAATTTACTGTATGTGTAGCCCATATACATTTGTGGGATTCGGTCCAATTTTCATGAGCTCATTTCAGTCACATAAAATCCAGCAGACCTACCATAGCATCTGTCATACTCTCAGACAGTCTAAACATGAAAGATCTGTGTACAGTGAGGCCAGGGTTTGATGTAGCGCTCATGTCTCAGTATTATCAACAATTAACAAGATGATGACTTGCTTTCATTGTGAGTTACTTTACCCAATATAAAATCACCTCATTTGTTCATCATTTGAATAGTGTGATATTTTTAGAAAAGGAATACATTGAAATAGAATTTTTTATCATAATGGATGAATAATTCAGTAATTTCTTGCAGGCATTTTTCTTGCATAAATGTCTGCCAATGACTTCCGTGCTTTAAACGCCTCTCATTCCATAATTTCCTGCACGTGAAAGACATTTTCCTGTTTTGTTCCCATCCTACATGAAGGACAGATGAGAGGAGAAGGTGCATGATATTACAACTGAGCTTATTTATTCAAATACCTTGTATTACAGGAGCAAGGAGTCTCACACCTTTGTACAGGGATTGTTTGTGTGTGTGTGTGTGTATGTGTGTGTGTGTGTGTGTGTGTGTGTGTGTGCGCGAGCGCACATGTCTCTGTGTGTGTGTGTGTGGTTTTCCATTTATTGCTGCTGGGCATCTGTGCTTATTTTGTTGGCCTTTTTGTCATGCACATCTTCTGATTCTCTCTCAGATATGTGATACAAAGTCATCTCCCCAGCTGTGGGCCTGTCTCTGATGGGCAGGGATGTTTGATCTAATAACGCTTGGGCCAAGCATTACACCTGACCGCCCCTGTGGGGAGAGGATCTGCTGGGAATTGGGTTTTCACCTAATTAAATTACCATGTTTGTCTCCACTGTGTGGTTTACAAACAAATGTGTGTACGAAAGGGAGTTTCAAAGCATATTCCTTCCAGAGGTCCATCAGAGTCCACAGTGGGGGACAAATTCATTTTTCAAAAATTCAAAAGGTTTCTGGGCCTCTGTTTCATCTGTGTGAAAGACATCGTGGTGAAGATAAAGGGCTCACATTCTGCTCATGCTGATAATGAAACTACAATATTTAAATCACTGATATGTATTCAGAGACTCAACAGAAGCCTTTTAGTCTTAAACCTCCAAAACAATCTTTGGCTCTGGTTACTCAAACAGTGCCAACAGAAGAAGTGTCCATACTAATTATACTTTAAACTCATTCAAATACTACTTGTCCCACAGTTGGAGGACAACGCCAAATATTTTCCAGACTCTCAGACAACCTGTCTACCAGAAATTCTGTGAGTTTTGCCCGTGGCTCCAGCTAAAGGATAGACAGCGCAATGATGATGAACACGTTGAACAGACATGCCCAGTCTACTAATGAGGACGGTTTTGTTCTCCCTTATGCCGTGAACACAGTAATTAGCACCACAAGCGTCATTACACAATTCTTATGACATATTTGACATAAAAACTAGACAATGGAGTCGAAGGAAAATACAAAGAAGTAAAACAGCACATATATGAATGCAGTAAACGCTCGAAGACAATAATTTACACACTGACATTAGATTAGTGACAAGCTTCCTCTTGTCATCAGAATGTCCTATGCTAAATGATGCTCTAATGGCATCTTCATTGATGCCGGAAGCTCTTGACTGAGTACAGAGCAGTGATCAATCAAGACATCTAAAGAGATTGACTAGAGAGACTGCCTGTAGTCAAGTGACAAGTGACGTTGAGCATTCAATGTTAATGGGGATTTTTATACAGCACACTATCAAAGTGGTGTCTGTCGCAGAACTGTTTTGGCACGTGGTACATCATTATTATGTAGAAAAAGGTCTTTGTTCTTATGTTCTTCCCTTTGTTCTTTATCAAATCATAACCAGTACGGGGACCTCCAAAACATTGTATTTGCCAGAATAAAATGCATCATGTTGTCTGTTGCCAGAATAAAATGCTGTGGTTGATACAGCTCATTGAAAGATGACAAGCGTGCGACAATCTACGGCACAGGACCCATCCGCCTTTTGTTTCACCTCAGGGGTGCTTCAGAGATGGCCTCAAATGTTTTCTAATTACGTCAGATAGATTACCAATGCAGTGAGTGGTGCTTTTGTTTCATTCCAAAGGGCACGGAAACATTCAAAATCAATCGGATCCCATTACGCACAGATACCGCCATTGACTTCCACACTCGCCTCGGCCCGATAAGACGTATGACAAAGGACACCAATCTGACAGAGCCAGCCAAGTCACAAGAACGACCTTTCGGGTTCATCTGAACAGAAGGGTAACGCGCCGCGGTGGGAGGTTTCAAGACCCTCACTGGACCTGAAGCAATTTACAGAAGGTAGGATGCTGTTGTGTTCACTCAGGCATTTGTGGACAACAGACCAGCAGACACCCTCCATGCCAATTCAGTCCAGATGAAAGCCAGGCATTCCAATAGGATGAGACTGTATGAGAGAAGGGTGTGTGAAAATAAGGCCAATATCTCACAATGAAAACCAGAATGCCCCCCATATTTGACACATTAACCTATCTACAGAGGACAGTGTCACACAGCTGATACGCGATCTGGCATTTCTGATGCTTGTGCATGACTAACTGATGTCATAGCTGAACATAGCTGTGCCACAGACAGACACCGGGGACCACGAGATATGTCACGTCCATGTTCCCTAGAGAAATGAAACCTGAACCCAATTTCAGCCTTTTTTTTTTTTTTCCTAGAGATTGGGTTGTTACCTCTAATTGCATTTCCAGGAAGTATAATATCCGTGTGCACTCTACTTACAGTGCCTCAGTTTTAAATGGAAATGATAGGATGCTTCTCTCTGACTGAATTATACAGGGTCCCTGAGAACCTGACCAATAACAAATGATTTAGTTGAGTTCCTAATTAAGTACCTCGTTGTGTTCAGTCTTCATATGGAGCCGCGCAGCCTCAACCCCTGAGACAAGGTACAACCCTACAACTCAAGACACTCAGCTCCGCCTGAGGCCAGAGTGTGCAGGAATGAAGACTGGGCTCAACATGGACGTAGTTAGGGCTAGACTTCCGTGGGCTACATCCCCGAATATTTCACGAGTAGCCCCAGCCTCTTTTTTACTGTACTGGAATAGAATAATAATAAAAAAAATAATCCCAGATCTATTCATATGTCATTCCAATCATGCATCAAAGCCCTCTGAAATAATATGATATCGTTGATCAATATGTTCTCGGTCATGTGTGTGTCATTCAAGCAACTAATCTACTTCACACTACATGGCATGCACCATTTTGTATGAGTACAAGAGACAGAGAGAGTGCACTGGTTACAAGGCTCATCCTTGTTGCCATCTGCTGATAGCTAGCTAGCTAATTCACTAAGACAAGACTTGAAGGCCATGGATATAAGAAGAAAAAGAAAACGGATGAAAGCAACGAGGCACAGGCGAGACTAGGGGAGGAGGAGGAGGAGGAGGAGGTGGGGGAGGAGTTTTCTCCAGTTGGTCACCATTTGGGCAAGAGCAAGCTGAAGTGGAATGAAATGATGAGAACAGTTTACAGTCAACTTCAACATATCCCAGTTCAAAATCAATATGCAGACAGGACTCTTTATAGGCCAATCTAAACCTCCGTTTACCAAACCAAGTTTTCTGATATTCAAACAGTTTGATGATGACATGAAATGTAATTTCTGCCTATAAAAAACACATAAATGTATTCTATGGGTAACCTATGGCGTTGTCGATATCCTGTGTCAGTGTGACCTAGCATGAAAGTGTTATCACGTTGACAAGCCGTATCATATAATGGATGGGATAATGTTCATGTGAATCAGACAAGGCCCTGCATGCCATGGATTATCTTAAGGCGTATTGTTTCTGTCACAAACTGTGTGAAAATAGTGCATTTAGATGAATTACGTAAAAAAAACGTTCCCAGTGGAGGATGCCCCCGGACCCCTCTACAGGTCTGGGCTAGGCCCTGAATCAAGCCCTAGCAACGCCCCTGGTGCTCAGTTAAACTGGTATTTAGGTTTAAAAGTTTAAAGTTCAGTTGAATCATATTTGATTAGGATGCTTAGATGAGCAGAAAAATGTAAAATTAATGCTAAAAAAGGTATGATACCGTAATGAGCATTGATGTCGAAACATATGACGTCAGGGTAACCTCATAGGACGATTAACCCGTGCCTCAACCTTATGTGAGTCAAAGAACAATCATTTAGTTGCATTAGGGGACTAGAGGAATGTGGTTAATTGCCTCATAGATAAAGATTACCTTATCTTAGCATCTGCCACAAGCGTCATCTCGGTTTCATAGGACAAACTAAAGATTCCCTTTTAACTCTAACACTGGGTGTGCCTGAGTTGGTGCATTATGCTGTTCTCATCTTATTATGCAACTTCTTTATTCCAAATAATTTGCTTCACCAAATTTGTGTTCATTAAAAGGCCATCCCACAGAAACTGATTATAAAACATTTGTTATTCTTTTAGCAACTCCACGGGGATGGAAAGCTCTTGCAATATAAAGTGTCCTACGTAGGTTACCTGATTTATAGGCCCTTCATCAATTTCCTTTAGGTTCCTGATGCACTTTTTGAGGCTGTATTTAGTAATTAAAATGTTCTTCCAGCTCATATTATTGGTATTTCTGGTCAGTGTGTTTATAAGGATAATGATTTGTCAGTTCACTGTTCCTTATAACCTTTATAGTATTCAACATAAAAAAAAAAAATACACTTCTGTGTAAACCTGTGAACTCTTGTCAACGTTGTCTTTCAAATGATCAACTAAACAAGTTTTTTGCATTTTCATGCTTTACTGGCAGAGTGGATTGTAAAGTATGTATAGGAGTAGCAAGCAAAAGCTCTCTGTGCTGTGTCAGAGCAGGCCATAAATAAACAGATGGAGAAGAACTGTCCTGTGCCTCGTATGAGCCGGAGAAAGACAAACTGGAGAGGACAGACTATTCCCTTGTGGACCTAAAAAAGTGCACTCTTAAAAACAAACAGCCTGTAGTGAGTATGAGTGAGAAAGACAGAAAATGTCAGTTTTCATTTTAGCCTGGCCTCAATAGGCCTAGTGTACAGTCACATGGCACACATAATGTCTAAGGGGTAGCTATGAGCAGTTTCTTGCCCTGCCTCTTTGAAAGTAACTGATGTATACTGGCATTCTGTTAACATCACTTACAGTCTCTGACTCTTGCCACTAATAAGTCAACTGGTCATCAGGCTCTTGTATTGTGTAAGTTAAACCAAATAAGCTCAACTACTTTCACCACTTGTCACAATAAAAAAAAAGCACAAACCAGATAACATCGTTTGCAGTTATGAAACCAGGGGAGTCCAATAAAGGCTGTACACAGCGCTCGTAAAGAGTCATATTTGCTGATGAATGCAATAGTTGACCTTGCTTTGATGACCTTGTTTTGATGACCTTGCTGGTTTCTGTTGATGCTACCGCGTAAAGGCCGTTTCAGCTCATTTTAACACTAAAAGGTCTATATCCCTCGTCCGGGATATTTTTTGTTTTAGTTTTCGTCTTAGAGACATAAAAAGAACAACCACGGAAACATTGAACCCTTTTCTAATATTATTGCTGAGGTCTTCTAGAATAGAATCATATATTCTATTTGTGCATCAATGTTTTTAGTTAAGCAAAATGTACAGAAACATCAAGGCATGTCAGACAACTTAGAAAAGTCTAAAAGGCCTTGGACCTTAGAGTGTTAAACAATCTTGATTAACATCTTTTGCACTCCCCTTTATCTGTTACCTGCTTCCTATGATTGGGGTTTTGGATTTCACTACAAAGTTCAGGTTTGCTGAAGGTTATCACTCCTCTTTTATATGTATATATATATAATTATTAAATTACTCCTTGATGTCAAGGAACAGAGAGTTCGAGAGAAATTAAGTAACCGTGTAGATCATTATAACCTGGAACGAATTACCCCCAGATTTATTGTGTTCTCATGAGGCTTTAATTCAGAGTGTAAACAGAGAATTTAATCCTACTGCTCACCATCTGTGTGCTTAAGACTAGGAGAACTACACCCCTCATATTAGGCCATGGATCTCATATGACAATAGCAGTAGGCTCTGGAATAATAAAGAGGACAGTTTTCTCATAACAGCAATTTTAACTTAAACGTCAAAAGGTAAGGTGTTAATAATAAGAATGGTGTGTGTGTGTGTGCTGCTAATGCTGCTTTATACCAAAATGCATAACAACATGTTTGCCTTGAACAGAAAGTGGTTTCACATTATCACAAAATATAAGTATGCCCCCTGAGCATGCATTACGGCAAAGTGTAAATAAAGGACTAGACTTTAAGATATTTGTGGTTTAGTGCTACATTGACCTTTGTTGTTGCAAACATTATCTACCAAGACAAAAAATGTCACATGACCTGATTTCTATGGCTGAGAGCATTGAAGTTGAAAAAAGTGTACAGCGCATACATCGAACCAGCCACATCAAATAAACTCCCTGAGAAAAGCAGTATATGCAGTTGCACTCAGACTGGAATTAATCTACTCGGGTTCCAACTAATTATGCACTTGCTAAATGGGCGGGCCTTCTTATCACCCGCTGTGAGTGAAGCTGCCTAAAAGGCACAGTTAAATGGTGAAAGTGTCAACTGCAGGGACAATCAGTGGCTGGTTAAAATGATGTCTGCCATACCCTATGATATACACATTACTGTAATTAATTCTAAAGATATGAATACAGTGCTGCCTATGACAAATCATTCCACTTCTTGTAGCCTATTCAAACATTCTGTGCCCTAGCTTGAGGAACGAAACCAGCTGGACGGATATAGCAGCACATGCACACTGCTGCAGAGGAAAGGACATGCTTTAAAGAGAGGTAAAGGTGTAGGCAAAGGCATTAAGTAGGCAGAGCCAGGCTAAAGGCCCTTGCTTGGTTCTGCGTTGAGCATGAATTGCTAGGTGCTTACGCGTTGCGTTGGGGGTGTTGCCAAGCAATTCACACCCAGAACAATAGGCTTGCGTAAAATGGCGCAAGTCTAGAAAAGGGGCTTGCGCTTACGTAACAGAGCATAAATCGGCCTTAAAGGTCATTATAGGAAGGTTTGGTTAAAGCCGACCAATAGCATTGCGGAGTTATACCTTTAAACTGACTGTGTTAGACGGAATGACAGTGAAAGAAGATAGCAGTATTACACATAGTGTGTTCTGGACAGTGTTGGCCAGGCAGGACAAATTATTGTAGCTTGTCAGAAATGTTTAAAAACTGACATTCAAACTGACATATTGTTCATCATGGTATGAGATTTTTAGCCTGTAAAAAAAGAGAGTTTTTGTGCTCACTTCTATTCCATGAAAAGCTCATATTAATTTAGTCAGATCAATATTGCCCATCTCATGTCTATTCTTGAGAATTTTGTATTTAGGCCTAGAATGTTAAATGTCCAAACATGCTTAACATGTGATACATATTCAATTTAATAATCTAAAATTGCCTAATGGAACACATTTACAACTTTGGAGCTAGGTAATGAAACGAAAAATGAAAAGTTAATTTTCTTTTTATTTAACAAAACGTTTAAAATGGAATTAGTCAAAAGACAGCGTACAAAACATTCAATAAATAGAACATTAGCTGCAATCAGTCAAGGCGACTGTGCAAAATGGTGCAATAAATAGAGGATTAGCTCATCCAGGAGGGTTCTATATTCATCTGGCCGTGATATAGCGACACCTGCACATAAGACCTTTGTCATGAGTGTAAGGAGGTGGTACCCAAGGACACACAGCACTCCAAATGTGTTTTACACAGCAAAAAAAAACAATATACAAATAAATCAAACACAGCCAACTCAGACAGATGACTTTGTCGGATCAAGTAGATTACCTAAGCTACAAGGCACACTCAATAAGACACAACACTGTATAGTAACCAGGACCCGCCTACCCACATACCCCAGGGTGAACATTGCACAAGATACAATGGCCCATGTCAATATATACACTTAAGTGTAACCATTGATTATTGCACATTACCCATCAAACCTGGCACACGCAAACTGTCAGAGCTCAAATTTGGATTGGGAAACACAGTGGTAACCTACTGCATACATATGACCTTTTTACTTCAAATTTTTCTTGGAACAAACTGTGGGCTATTTGGTGCAGTCGAAGCATCCAGACCCCCGGCAGAACTGAACAGGTGAGTGAAAGCCTGTTTAGCTGGGCATTGGATCAGCAGGAGGGAGTGGACATATAAAGGTGTTAATTTGCGTAATACGAGGATACTGGTGCCTGTGTGTGTAGATATACTGCCGATATGAAATATGACAGAGACACGGAAAGATCCAGAACCTAAAAATGCAAGAGCCGCAGTGACCAGCAGCCTACAGGAATGAGGAATGCATAAGATATGGCAGGTTGGAAGTTATACTTATGTTGATGAATTTGAACTCCTGGACCAACCTGAATGCAATCTTTTTCTGCATTCTGCTGTGGCCAAGAAAAGGGATATTTTTTTTGTGGGAAATGCGCTGGTGTGGCATTTCTTCTACTGCCCTAGTCTAATTAGACTAAAGAATGTAAATAAAAATAACAAGATATGACGTTAATGTGTATTTACATCATGGATGACATTCATTTCATGCTGACTGAGCATTTAATTCAAGTCAGACAAATTAGACTCTCTCTTCCCAGACACTCAAATCTTTCAAGGGGTTTAACCTTTTAAAACAACCCTGTTATTCTTTTTTTAAAGCCTGCCTGCTTCCCTGCTGTCACAGATGGGCATGATGCGACACTCTTCTAGTAAAGGGAAGGTGATATTATTTGCCAGATAGATAAATCAGACCACGGGCGGCGAGGGTTTGTGATTGGCACATGCAAATGTTCCCTGGCAGAGATGAATATGCTGCCACGCCTGTATGAAAACAAAACGGAATTTAAAGGCACCCAGTGCAACTTTATAGGCTTGAGACTCGAAAAATAAACATTCAATTTCTAGTCTTTTTTTACACATAGTAGGTTTCAATAACTCCATACCATAACATATCGACATTCAAGGAGCAAAGATGAGACGTCGTTGTGTGGTGAGTACTGATAGAAAATCGTAAACAACAACAATCGCCGGTGGGGAGAGGCCATTTTTCCATTGACTGGAATCCTACGCTATTGCGGCTAGTTTTAGCGCTCTTTTTAACGCTCAAAGTATCAAATAATGATGCAAATGTGCTAATATGGTGAAGTAAATGTCAATATCATAAAGATTGTCTTATCCAGAATATTTCCATTTTGATGCCCTAATGTTGCACTGGGTGCCTTTAAGACAAACCCACACGGAAGAAATAGTCCTTTTCTGCCAGTCGTTTTTAGGGCCTAATGTGTTGAATCAAAGTACACTACAGATGGAAGTATGATACTACATGCTACTAATAGACACTAAATATAGCCAACTGTATGTTTAGGGACTAAAACCATTGAGCCATTGGCCATCAGATTCAGTACAATATTTCAAATACATTCACAGTATGTACATCCCTTCTGTAGAGACGGAGATATGTCCATGTTATGCCAAAGTGTTTATATTGTGACGTTTAGTCAGTCCAAGGCAAAACATAATCACTCACACATTAAACAGCTGTGCATACTTTCCTTCAATTGTTTACATGTTGTATTATTGGGTGCACACGCACACGCACACACACACACACACACACGCACACGCACACGCACACGCACACGCACACGCACACGCACACGCACACGCACACACACACTAATGGACACAATGTGAATTCATGTATATGTAATAATTTAGCATTTGTTTCATACAGGTAGTGTATAAATAGCTCTTCTAGGCATACACACTCACTTATAGGTAACACTTTATTTTTCTGAGACAGACACTGTTTAGACCTCAGAGTCTGTCTCTAAACCTACAGATATGCTGAATTATTCATTCATTCACAGTGATTCCTGTGCACACCCACATACTTCAGACCTCCACCAAATCATGAAAGGAGCCTCCTACGCTCTCTTTTACCCCTCGCTGTATGCTTAGCTATCCCAACCAGTGACAGAGAAAGAGCTTGCCCCAGGGTGCTCTCTTAACTGCTCCAGTGCGTGTTTTCTTGGGTTGTGCCCTCTGGTGCTTGGCACTGCCAGCTGCAGCATCCACCAAACATTGGCAATCAATGCCATATTTTGCAGCGGGAAGCTGTTTCAGATTTGTTCCCATCATGTTGGGATTTAAAGAGCATCTCAGACCTCTGATGCATCTGTCTGCTTCTCCAGTTGTTTAAGGGGGGAGGGGGTGGGGGGGGGGGGGGGGGCTCTTCTAAATTGCTTGTCTAATGAATAAAGCATTGTTGGATTGTGTTTGGCATCAGCGGATATGTGTGTTTGTGGAGTCTTTGGCAGGGAAGGCCAGGTTCTATTCCTCCCCCCCTCTCTACCCTCTCTACCCTCTCTAGGCTTGTGGTGCTTTTAAATAGTTTCATTAGTCTTTTCGAAATTCTGATGCTATAAAACATCAATGAATATTAATGATGTAAGAAAATAGTTATTTCCTCAAGCTAAATGTGAATAAAAATGCCTCAGAGCCTGTGATAGCGATCTGCGAAATATGTTTAGATTTATAATAATTAATTGACTATAAAATTGGATTAGGTCGGCAGTGATTTAGCCAAGCAGATGAACGGCATTCATTGCATATTATAGGTTGAGATGATCTACCATAGTGCCATTCTTCCAGATATTGTAGTGGTCAGAGTACCTCTGGTTTATTTGGCAGAGCAATCCCTCCTCACATAATACAAGCTAGAGTAGTATCAAGAGCAGACGGGACCTGACAGAGAATAGAATGGTTTCACTAATCTTGTATGTGCTAGACTTTCTATTTAAGTCACAGGGACAAGATGTCAAAGGAAGAATCGATGGCCACTTAACGCCATACAAAGCAGGTGTCAGAGTTCCTTCACATATGTGGCAGAGGAGATGAGAACACTGGCCTGTGTAATCCTGAGCTGTCAGCATGAAATGGACTTGCTGTTGAGTTAGACCTCAACCAAAATCCCCATGCTGTAAATTTGACCATTACTGGCCAGTTGCAATTCAAGCTATGTATAGCGACATATATTTGATATATACAACAATGGAGGGATGCCCTTTTATAGGTATGAGTGTGTGTGTGTGTGTGTGTGTGTGTGTGTGTGTCTGTGTCTGTGTGTGTGTGTGTGTGTGTGTGTATGTGTGTGTGTGTGTGTGTGTGTGTGTGTGTGTGTGTGTGTGCTTGTGTGTGTGTGTGTCTGTGTGTGTGTGTGTGTGTGTGTGTGTGTGTGTGTGTGTGTGTGTGTGTGTGTGTGTGTGTGTGTGTGTACATACACTATGTGTAATATGTGTATCTTTAGACACATTCTTAACAATCAATCAAACACCAGCATTGTATCTTCATTTTGATTTTGTTCCACCCAGCCCACTTCAATCTGATCAAGCACCATTCCATTTTAATCATCTCAGAGAACAACAATTTCATCTAGAGGGCTTTCTCAAATGGAGTGTATTGACAATATCAGCCCTTTCCGTGGTGTTCAAGAACTGTGTGAGGACACAAATAAGAAATCATAAAGATACCACACACAGTCCCAACACAGAATACTCCACAGAATTACCTGGATTTGTTTTTAATTTACCCTCAAGTTTGTCACAAAATGTCGGCATGGCAACCGAAATGGATGAAATTGAAAAGAACCCTGTAGGCATCCCTGGAGAGGTCATCTACCTTCATGAAAATGAAAGACCATTTGCATATTCCAATTTAAACCGAGGAAATAAGTTTGGATGATTCACTGAATTGTATCACCAGAGATAAACGTGACAGATTTAGCCATGTTTACTGGGCCTCATAATTTGCTTTTGTAAAAAAAAAAAAAAAAAGGAGTGAAAAGAATGAATGCATTCTGATGTGATCTGCAGCTGAAGTAAACATGCACGACAACAAGTGGATGGAAGGTCTATTTGAATCATGTATTTTAATGTGCCTCCGTGGATTTGGGAGGGTGTGGGGACGGGGGGTGGGGGAGATAAAAGCCTTTGTGCTTCAGTGGGAGGAGATATGCTGTTGTGTCTGGAAGGCAATTCAGAGTCAAGATGAGAGAAAAAATATGGCATACATATTTCTAAGAATGTTTATTTTTTTTATTTTTTTTTCACGATAAATTCTGACGTTGTTTTCAAGGACAGTAAGTTCAGTGCAACACTCCCTTGGGTAAGGGCAAGCCTTTTATCTCAGATTTGTTTTAAAATAACACACCGTACGTGAAGAGGTTTCACACCATCAAGAGAAACTGCCACAAAGATAATGAAAAATAAAGAATATGAACGCATACGAGAACATGTCTGTTCAAAATTACCTTTGTATGATGATCTTCAGATGTGATAACACAACACCTGTTTTCCATCAACAGGTTTGGATTTGCGCTTTGTTTCGTTCAACGGCGTTGTCAAATATTGTTTGGTGAAAATCCTGTGTGTTATCTCATCTGTAAGCCAATCTATCAACAGATGAGGAAGTGAGTCCATCTAATGGGATCTGTGTTCTCAAGGATTACATAACACACCAAGATATTGCCCATTAACATTATTATAATTAAGAGGTGCTGTCAGTTAGAAGATAACCGATATTTTAACAAGGGGAAAGCCATGTTTTCAGCTATGTCTTTTCATCTACAGATCTAGTGAATGTTGCCAAGGCAATACAGTCCTTTTGTGGTCTCATAGGTGCCCTGTTTTGGATACAGTCTTGCCATGAGATGTGTTAATGGTTTGCTGAACTGTCACAAGCACACTACAGTCAGCCAGGCCAAAACAGTGGCACATTGTGACAGCTTACTGCTCAGCTGTTTCAAATGTCCCGAGCAAGTCTGCCAAGGCAGCTGCTTATCGTGGCCTCAGCATGGGGGGACTGCAGGAATTGGCCTGCTGGAAGGCCACACAGCGTAGCCCTCCAGAGCTCACCCTCTGGCACTCACAAACCTGTCCAGGAGATTAGGCCTGGATAAACTCACAGTTAGGCACAGACACGGGGGGGGGGGGGGGGTTGCATCAGTAGTGGCTTAAAACATGCTCTCTCATTTAATCAGACAGAAACTGGTTTAAAGTCATGGTAGCTTGGGTGGTGGAGTGACACATGTCTCTGGGAATTAAGTGTAGCCAAGCCTTCTCTGTGGCTGCAAGTTGGACACATGCTGCCTTTGCCATGCCAATGCAACTGTACTTCTTTTGTGTGTGTGTGTGTGTGTGTGTGTGTGTGTGTGTGTGTGTGTTGTCTTCTTGTGTACAAATCAATGTCAGGTGCCTGTCATGTGCACACGCAGATGCAGATGTATGCATACACATGCACAAAGACATACACCTATGTCCACACGCTAGCACAAACACATAGCATACACATGCACAAAGACATACACCTATGTCCACACACTAACACAAACACATAGCATATGCATGAACAAAGACATACACTCATGTACACACACTAACACAAACACATAGCATACGCATGAACAAAGACATACACCTATGTCCACACACAAACACAGAGCATATATTCACTCACATAGAGTGTGTCCAAAATCCTTTTCCCACTCCTGCAATACTTTGAGACAGTCTAGCACAACAGATGACCTTTACGACTCAGCACATGGTACCCTACCCGGAGAGCTAAAAATGGTGAGAGCAGCCAATTAAATATTTAAGGGCGACATTTACAGGTGCATTAAAGTAAAAGGATGCCACAAATAAAAACACTTTGTTCTTCTTCAGTGGTGTTGCAGATGAAAACATGTCTGGACCAAAGCGTCGAGACGCGGGGTGGGTAACACGCCACAGAAGGGACAGTGTTCCATGCGAGCAGTGGGGCTCCATGGCTCATGCTCATGGCTTAGGCTGCACACTTCAGGAGTTGTTCCAAGGTGCATTTGTTTAGGGGTGAATAGATCTTATCAATAGCCCTAATACTAGGAATAGCCTTTAGACAATGCCTTTAGTTCTTCATCTACTGTGGCTAAAAGGCATATGTTAAAAGACATGGGCATGGGCAATAATACATATTATGGACTCAAAATGGGCTCAGAGATTTAGGGATTCTGAGTCATGAGGTGCAGGCATGCAAAATGATTAGAAAAATCAATAGCACATCATTTGAAATTGAGATCCCATTCATCCAAACAATAAGTAATCATTTCAGCCCATCGTTTTTCATAACAAGTCTGATTCGTGCTGGGACACAGCACCTGGTTTCCATCAAGAGGTTTCAATTTGCTTTGTTTGCCTTCAACCAATTTCACTTCATTATGTAATTCCTGCGTAGGATGTACTTTCGAAAAGCAGTCGATCAGTCGAAAAGGATATTTCATCTCATGTGGCCTTTGTGGTCTAAAACTCCAATTTTTTCATAGTTCAGTAAACGAACCCAGATAACTTTGCCAATAAATTGTAAAAATGAAAAAGACGGAACTATAAAAATACAGAAGATAAGCCATTCTATCCTTGTAGCCCTTCAGTTCAGATGTCTTTGAACCTCCATCAATTACAAAAGACAGACTGTTTCCTCCTCCAGCCAGGGGAATCCCCAAGGAATAGTTGGAGCGTTGCACTCAATAGACAACAGGTTATGAAGCAAGTGAACCCGTTATTGCTACTTCATGACAATAAATCACCTTGTTGAAGCAACAGATGAAACCTCTATGAAGCATAAGGAAAGGGGCAGATGATCCACAACAAATCAAGTATACCTACAATAAACAACACAACTTGCCAACTCAATCATACTCATCACTGAACTGATGATCTCTAACATATAGACATGCAGTGAGTGGGTTGCGACCACATTTACTAAATACCTAGGCCCCTTTCAGAGAGAATATGATTCTTATGCTCTTACCACTAAGTGTTTTCCTAAATCATACCAAATATTTGAATTTTTTCATATAGAAAATCAGAGAATAAAAAGGCAACAGTAAACGCAGGGATCGATCTTTTAAATCGGATTTTAAGCAGTTGTTCTACCCTTACCTGCATTATTTTCCTGATGATAAATAAATTATAGACTTCATGAATTTGGTTTGTCTATGTCTCCTCAACAATTCTCGTTAACGGTGTATTCTAATTACCTCAGAAGTCAGCATGAGTTGATCGTGTGCCGGTAACAAGTCGGAAAACAAAGGCGATACCAATTGTTGTTCTTAGTAACTAGATTTTAGCAATACCAGTTGATAACAATGCATTACTCTGTATGTTGTGCATACAAACACCGTAGCAACATGTCCACATATAGGAGTTGGACACGACTGTGTGTTTGAGACACAAATTAGACAAAAGTGATAAATAAAGTTGATGTGCGGGGGCATCTATCTTGGATTCTGAAGTCGGGGTTGGTGAGGTACATCTGACTTTCCGAGTTGGAATTCCGACTTCAGGGGGTGTTCCTGGGAAATTCCAACTTCGGAGTGCAACTGGAACGCTCCATAAATGTGTCCAGACATTGACATAACATGCATGTAACTGACAGCGGAAATGTTGGACCATTCTTTTTCTACAGGTCCTCCATCTATCCCAGCCCGAATTATAAGAGTGATTAGCGTAATTATAATGCTCTTGATTAGCTAAATCAGGTGTATTCATCTCATCAGGAGTGATATCATGATGGAGGTCCAGAAGCAGCATTAAGAACTGTTGCTCTAGATGCCCCGTCAAAGTGCATGGGTTCAGGAGATAGTGCTGAGTCCTTAAAATAGCAGCTGTATTACTTTTAAGTGTAACTCCTAAATTGAGCTGTTACAAGCTACATTGAGCTTTAATCTTATAAATATACTGTATAGTGGCCCTGGTTTAATGGAGCAAAACACTATTGTTCATTTTGATTAGCAGTGACTCCGATCTGGGCCATGTTTCTCAAATAATGTCAGAGGTCCTTGATGAACCATGGTATGATACACTGTTGGTTGAACTGACATATTCAAAATCATAGTACCTACATCGCTAATCTCACTTCTGTTGCACCTTAGTCCCAAAAAGTATTTTGCACCTACTGGTTAGATGCTAAACTGCATTTCTTTGTCTCAGTACTTGTACTCTGTGCAATGACAATAAAGTTGAATCTAATCTAATCTAAAAAATGCAATGCAGCATGTAGAAGATACACATGAGTTCTACACATACTAGAGCAGCTAGTGACATTCCAGGAACTAGGCCTCCAACAACGGGTCGCAATCAGTAGTTACATCCACCCAATTTTACAACTACGCAAACTAACGTTGTTTGAACTATGCTTTCAAGAAACACCAAATTGCTAAACCACAGTTGTAACAATGCAGATTGCAATGGTGGTTGGACAATGCCACTTTCGAGAAGAAACACACCCCTGAATAAGACATCTTTCAAATTCCCACAGTATTTGTAAGGAGGCATCTTTCACATGTAGGTACTTTCACATGCAAATGGCTCCCACAGACCCAGTGACAACTCTCTTTTCCCTGGGTGTGCTATTAGTGTTAGTAGAGAGATGGGGCTAAAAGTGTGCCTGCTGCCAAAGAACAGTAAAGCCTTTCATCTTCTTGGATTACACGTTTTTGTTTTGGCTTTTGCATATCTTGGGACTTAGCAGGTGGCGCGCTGAGCCCCTAACAGAGTCATTTTATTAGCACACTATACAACTGTGCATTACAATTACATTCAATTGCTCTTTAAACAACAGCAAGGAGCAATTGGAGACTGAACTGGCTGTTGTATTTTTGGTTTTAGGTTGTTGATACTCCTCGTGAAAATACATTATATTTAAGTCGGAAAAATGTGTACTGCTCGTGTCTGTGTTTTCTCATTGCGGCTGCAGCTCTGTTTGTTGTTGCCTGCACAGACAGTCAGGGTCACATGGGTAGCATCCGATGGCATCAGAAAGATTACAGACGCTGCCAGCCAATCCAATCTGCTGTTGTGTCTGCCCGGTCCAACAGGGCGAAGAGTAATCAGCGCTCTCATTAACACTCTTCAGGACACACGCTCTCCCATTCAGATCTAAAATGGTGGAGGTTAGACCCTCGGCTCTGAAGAACTGATTTGCATTGATGTCACTTGGTCTGGCTGTCCTTCGGAGACAAAAGAGTAGAAGTCCTCAGTGAGCACATAGGTAATGAATGCAAAAACACTGAAGGTATAGCGAGCTTCAGCTTCAAAGAGGCTGGGATTTCGTTTTTTTGATCATATCCCGTTACTGGGCTTTTCTCTGCTCTCTGCTGCAGGAAGAGTCGTGTCAGTCAGAATTTTTTGTCTCATTACACCAAGTGTGACATCAGCTCGCTGCTGCCTGAAATCATGGGATATTCATCATTTAAATGGAGCTGGGGGGATTTGATTCTTAGAAAATTGAATCTAGGCCAATTTAAGCTGGATGTGAGAGCCACTCTGTCCTGGCGGGGCGTAAGAAGTCCTGGCACGCAGGTGATCTGCGCACTGAGTGACACCGGATTGCTGCTTATAGTTGCATCAGGATCGCTTTGCATTCAGACCCCTACCCCACCCACTCCCATCCACCAGGCTCTAAGCTAAGCACATTATGTAAAACACTGCACAGCGTGTGTGCACCCCGTCCCTATGCCCAAACTCCAATTCACAATGCACTTCATGCCTTGGAAAGCCTATTTTAGGCTCAGTGTGTCTGGTGTTCTCCTTTGAGGACAGGCTTCGGGTACAAAAATCTCCTCTGACATTGAGTGTCTCCTCCCGACTGCATGTCACAGCTCAGAGCAGGTAGCAGCGCTCTCTCACTGATTACACAGGGGAAAACAAGGGAAAGACACAAATATAGGCCACTAATTGCATGTAGAACTTGTATGAGACTAATGCTAGAATGCTTTTCACTAATAAAGGAAGGGGATCCGCCAGCAGTACAGACTACTCCAGGTTTTGTAAAAGCTGTTATACAATATCCCATCATAGTGATTCAAATGGAAATGTATATGTTTTAGGCTACCGTCACTGCTGTCAGATTTGAAGTATGATCTTTTGAAAGCCAGATGCCAAATGGGTTGCAATGTGTGCTATTCATTTGGTTAATTTTTCATTTCATTTTCATTTTTATAGTAAAATTGTTCAGAGCACTTTAAGCAATGGTGCTTTGAGAAAATCTGAACCCAACTGTTCTTTTTTTTTTTTTTTTTTTCATATTAATGTCTTGACAGTCTCGAATCATTAAAGCTATCTATAATTGTGTGATTGATTGGATTAGTTGTGTAATTTCCTAAGCAATTTGCAACTAAACACATCATTTTACAGGCCACGAGAAAACCACTCAAAACATCAGTAATACAGGATGCATTTCATTCTAATTCAATTGAGGAGAGGCTGAGCTCACTCCAAAGTAATTACATTAGTCATTTTAAATTTGTTGAGTTAGCTACTTTTGTATAATGCACTTACAACAAAATGGCCTTTTACTGCTTGGATAAGGGTTGTTGTCATACTGTGAATTCAAAACAAGTGATCCGAGTGTAAATACCAACATTTACTTTCAGGCCATCCATCTTATTTTGACGTCAGACTGCAGAAGTCAATTAATTCACTTTGTCTTTATTAAATCTTGTTGTGACATGAGTGGTATGAGAAAGGATACCAAGTTGTCAGTTTATTGAACTATTTATTTTTTATTTTCCAACACATGGTAAATCTTGATTGTGCTACAAATGCATGTATTGCTAAAGTTCATTTTGACAACTCATGGGTGCTTATTCTTATACTTGTAGTCTAAGCTATTGCTAATAATGTAGACTCCAGGACATATTCCATCCTTGTCGGTCATTTCACTGAGAAGACATTTTAAGGTAAACGTTGCCCATGTACCTCAAGTTTTGAGGAAATATTAAAAAGACTGCTCATTTCCCTCTTCTGCAGGAGATTTGCTGCCAACCCATGCACTATTTCATCATCTGCCTGTCTGTTTCTCTGTACTGCTCTCATCTCCCCTGCCAAATGGTTCACTAGCCTACAGAACCTAGTTTTTTCTCCCCGAGATCCTCCTTTTCACTGAGGAGAGTCACAAATGACTCTGTGAAATGTATTATTTAATGCTTCTTGAGTGTCGAAAAACGAAGAGATTTTTCATGGAATAAAATTGCTGAAGATATGACCTCTGTTTTTTTTGTAATAGTACCTTTTGCCCCATCCTCAGCACAGAGATGACCTCTTTGGTGTGAGAAGCACGTAAAATAACTAATTTCAAATTATGTCACAGCAAGTAAAGCTTAAGGTATGTGACACTATTATCAGCACAGTGTTATGTGTTTGTAATTGTTCAAGTTTTAAAAAGCTATTTGCATAAAACAACAACAAAGCTTTGATTTATTGTTGAATTCAAACTCGATATCTGTTGACAGGCCCAAGTACCTTGAAACACATTGTCAAAATCAATGATCTGTCATTTCACAAACTGTCAGTCACGTTGCCTGGGCTGAACTGGCAGCTAAATACGCATTTGGAAAGCTTTAGCATGGTGGCACTCTATCCAGGCCTAAATTGGCTCCAGATCAGCCTTTTAAGAGGGCCTTGCCTCCTGAAGGCTCCTGTCATTAATGGCTGTCCCCCTCAGACAGAGATCTTCCATCTCTGCTGGGGTGATGCTGCATGGGTCCAAAGCCCACACCAGCTGAGATCAATTCCTCAAAGTGATTTGCTATTAACCTTGCTGTGGTGATGGACTTCTGTGGCTGGCGGCTTAAACCAGGCCATTTTTTTTCCCCCAGCCAGAAGTTTGATGGGAATATAATGATTTGAGTCCAAGTTCTAATCTCTCATGGTGGGGAAACAATACAGGGGATGCTGGGCTCTGAATTGGTCCAGTCGGTTGTGGGGCATTTGCAACACTTGGGCGCACTGCTTTCACCTCTGAACATCTCTCCACTATAATTCCTGGTAAAGAAATAGTTCCTGAACCTTCTGTTCCCCTTTAGCATCCACCTGTCCCCACAGAATGTTGAAAATAGTGATTCCAGTTAATGTACCAAATAATGTCTGGTCATTTAATACGACTTCAATCAATTAATTACTCTAAGGAAGCCAATTCGAGGATGTTTTCATAAATTTGATTGCTTTTCTATAAAACTCCAACAAGAACAGTATTTCAGTCCTTGATTGCCCTCTAAGCAAAAGAGAAAAGGTCATGGTCACCTGGGAACAATCACAGGCGAACCAGGACTGAGAAGATGAGCTCCAGTAAATCAAAGTCACCCCAATCACATCTTCAAATACCACAGAGCACACAAATACAATTGATTAAGAAAGGTGATTTATCGTGGTTAATGATAATGACATACATGGGTATCTCAGGCAGACGGTTTCTGAACGTACCACCTTCTTCATGCCAAGTATGGTCAGAATCGTAAGGTTTATGTTAACTATTGGCACACTCTCTCTCTACTTGTACTGAAGGCAGTATGTGCATTACTAGTGTCAAAGTGCATAAGTGCTGTCCTCACCATCATGACCATTATACCTAAACACATGGCAATGAAAATGTTTCTCAGCATGGGAATAGTGTAAAAACACTGCAGTTTATGTATTGTATGGACATAAAACCAGGGTAGCTTCCTGTGTTCATTTTGAAGACACCATTTTGATCAGACATTCAGTTCATGAACTGGCAGCTTTTTTTATGTATTTCCTTGCTGTTAATACATTCCAAATCTGATGCCACCATTATGCTATTATTGCAAATAACAACCATGAATTAAATGTTCAATTTTGGTACTGTACCTATGTGTTGTGTTTCCGTCTGCCTGACAACTGCAGCTACCCTTGAGGGCAGGTTGTATTCCGTGACGTCTGATAGAAAATGTCAGCCTATCCCAAAGCATATAACAGTGTTCTATTGAACATGAGGAGCCTCGAGAGGAGAGCTGTCATTATTGATCTGGAGACTCTTTCCTTGTGCTGATTCTCTCTACCTGAAACACAAACACTGAAAACTTCCAATGTTTTTCTTTTCCATACTGAGGAAGTAATGTGTATTTATTTTGGGCTGGAGGGGGAAGGTTTTCTATGTGTGTGTTCAGTGTTCTTTTCATTTCCCCATATTACATTCTGCTAAACTAGAGGAATTTCCTAATAACCACCTATCCCTCTCTGTAAACGGTGTAAAGCATCAGATCTTCCGTCATGTGGATTAACGTGGAGCAGAGCTGTGGTTGCTGCAGGGAGCCACTTTAAAAGCTGCAAAAAGAAAACTACTACTTTCACTGTTTACAAGAAAAAATTAAGGCATATGGATTGTGTTGTCGTAGGATTGTTGGATGCCAGGTTTGTTGTTACTTGTGACGTTTTAACACCTCTGTTTTCCTGGAGCATGCCGCTGGTTGATTGTGAAGTCAAAGGTAGAATTTTAAATTGACATAATAACTTACATGACTGTATGGTAATAAATGAATTCACATGCCAACATCTGATCTTGATCATATAATATTTTTTCTGATAAGAGTGACTATAGTCAACTTAAAATAAATAATATATTGTCACAGTTCAGCTGTCAAAATCGAACTGATATTAAATTAGTGTTGTTGTTTTTCATATTAAAACATGTCCTGATTGACATTGAATACATCAGTTAAAGTTAAATGCATCTGTATAGGCATTTAATGACAGTTAAAACTTCATCACAATTGCATTCCTTCCCCCTTAGACAAAAGATATTCCAATACAATTACAGCATAGATTTATGATACACTGTCTATTCATGCTTTGACTGACAACGTCTCTGTTCCAGAGACTTTGCATTTGTCATCTCCCCCTGTCATGTCATGATCACAAACCATGATAATCATCACACTCACAGGCTTTCCCAGTCATTCCTGAATGTGTGACATGTAATATATTGCTGAATGTGATCACCATTGCAGCCTCTGCCTTTGTATCCTTCCTCAGTATTGGTGTCTTTCAGCTATATGCATGGCTTACTCCCCACTGGGTAAGATATTGCTTCAGTGGTGTTCTCTTCCCCTACTGTTTTGGAACGGCACCGGTCATAAGAAGAAGGATTCCTGTTCTTTGATACTCACAGATGGACGTCCTAAAATGTGTCCTGATGTTGCCAAGCAAATGACCAGTGTCACATTACAAGTGGACAGATATGTTGAATGAGGGCATATGGATACATCAGTGGTAGGCCAGAGTACATACTGAGTGAGCAAACAAACTGAGGAAAGGGGCTTTTTTTTCCGTGATTTCAAACCAAAGATTAGTAAATATTTAAAATCCTACTTAATAATTGAAAACCTAAAAAAAAAAAAAAACTGGGAAAGAAAGCAGACACATTCAACATTTGAGTGTTTGGGCTGCCTGCAGCCAGTAGAGGTGGAACATGCCCTTACACAGGCACTGACACAGGCACTGCAGCCAGTAGAGGTGGAACATGCCCTGACACAGGCACTGACACAGGCACTGACACAGGCACTGACAGAGGCCCTGACACAGGCACTGACACAGGCACTGACACAGGCACTGGGATAGGCACTGACACAGGCACTGACACAGGCTGCAGCCAGTAGAGGTGGAACATGCCCTGACACAGGCACTGGGATAGGCACTGCAGCCAGTAGAGGTGCATGAACATGCCCTGACACAGGCACTGGGATAGGCACTGCAGCCAGTAGAGGTGCATGAACATGCCCTTACACAGGCACTGGGATAGGCACTGCAGCCAGTAGAGGTGCATGAACATGCCCTTACACAGGCACTGACACAGGCTGCAGCCAGTAGAGGTGCATGAACATGCCCTTACACAGGCACTGGGATAGGCACTGCAGCCAGTAGAGGTGGAACATGCACTTACACAGGCACTGGGATAGGCACTGCAGCCAGTAGAGGTGCATGAACATGCCCTGACACAGGCACTGTACAGGCACTGACACAGGCACTGACACAGGCACTACAGCCAGTAGAGGTGCATGAACATGCCCTGACACAGGCACTGACACAGGCACTGACACAGGCACTACAGCCAGTAGAGGTGCATGAACATGCCCTGGCACAGGCACTGTGATACCTTCTCATCCAAGCAAACTCTTTTTAGTGCAGCCCTACATGCTCTGGCACAGCTCAGCCAGCCAGGCATCCAAGGAAAGAAAATTAAAAGAGATAATTAGGTATGTGTATAAACCAAGGTGATTCTGAGCTTATGCAAGGCTTGCAATTATATCACATGTTAATGGAAACCAGCACAAAATGTGGCTTTCAATGCGAAAGCACTGGCCAAAAGATTTAAATCACCAACAGGGAAATGGCTATATTGGTAATATAATAATTGTCAGATTTTAATGGCCCAAGCAACACACGTGGATATACAGTATGGAGTCCACACAGGGCAGACACACACACACACACACATGCAGGCCTGAGCTGTGAATTTCTGCTCTGCATTTTCCCATCCTGGACTGTCCTTCCTCCAGGACCCCAGGAGCAGTGGGCAGCTTTTAAGCGCCCGGGGACCAAGTGCAGTGAACCGTACGTCTTGGTCAGGGACAGACAGGAGAGTGTTCTGTTCTTTTGCCCCTTGTGAACACGGGGAGAACATGCCATATCCACACAGAGAGGCCCATGAGATAGCCCACCTGAGCACTGAAGGCACACACACACACACACACACACACACACACACACACACACACACAGAGGCCCAGTAGATAGCCCACCTGAGCACTGAGGTCTGGGAGGACCTGCCCCACAAAGCCCCATGCGGGACCTTCTTGCTGTGAGGCGGCAGTGCAAGCACCTGAGCCAGCATGCCAAAGGATAAATTGATCACATCAGACACTTCGCTTTTCCATTGCCTCTTTGTGAATGTAAAAAAAAGTCCTAAAGTCTTCCCATTTGAGATCAATGGCTATCACCTTTATGATATCAACATTTTATTCTGTGTCAGTGGGAATACAGTCCCCATGAATCAAACCCTTTTCTTTTATCATACTCTCAAATAAAGTCACCTGCAAAACAAAATAAGTCATGGCATTCTAATGAGCCCTTTTAACTATCTACCAGCAAGGCCTATGAGTTCATTTGAATGGGAGATTATGTGGCGGATATGTCAAAGAAGAAAAAAAGATGACTACAGACCATATTTTTCCTTTATTCATGACTGCAAATGAGTTCTATCCGATCTAGGTCCTAAGTTTGTAAATGAAACAAACTGCGCTTGATATCACCTTAAATACCTGGCATCTAGTCCTATTTTGAACTACCACTGAAATGGTTCCCAGGACCACAAAGGGGAGACTGTGGCATTCATCTCGTTTCTCTCCCTTGATGCTCTCAGGACTGTGTGCCAGACCTGCCAGAGTCTCCAGAGGCCCTGTGGACGCTGTGCCAACAATGGGCCGGGGGATAATTAACTCTGCTTTCCAATTAAGATGGAGCAATCCTGGGAGAATACTGAGAGGGGACAGGATAAATACTGAACGATGTGTGAAAAAACGGCAGAGGGGCATAGAATAAATACTAAATGATAAGAAAGGATAAACGATCGTGTCAAATAAAAAACGAATGACGATCGAATCTGCATTCAAAGTGTGACTGTGCCAGTTAAGTGCCCACACTTCAATCTTAAACAGAGATTGACCACTAGGCACACAGGTATAAAGGGTTTGATTGAGCACTAGATATAAAGGGTTAACAGAAACACTGAAGAGACAATTGTGAGGAAATAAAATGTTGTTTCACTGCAGCCCGTAATAGACTTTTTATATGGCCCACATTTCTACCCAAGTCATTTATTGTTACAAGCCTTGCAGCCATACTAGTCATATCTGAATCTTGAAGAACTTGAGCGGTTTAATGCGGGACATACATCTGAATAAGATGCGATTAATTTGAAATCTGCTCCAAGGCCCTAAATCCACTTTAATTGTGTAAGAGAGAAGGTAATAGGTTGTGACTGAATTATTATCAGTTGGATTAATTATTTCAGTTTTCGAGGCTGTGCATGACCAAAGTAAGAATTAATCTTAACCCCTAAATGTCCATTATGCACAAATCATGTGTCACAACTTTTATATTTCTTGCGTATGCTGGGACAACCCTTTTCATGGTCATGAGATTAAAAACCTCTTTTCATCTTTATGTGCATGAACATATGACATCCATTTTTAATATCACCATCTCCTTATTTCATCACTCACGTGAAAGTGTGATTTGGTTAATAAAATTGTTATAAATCTCCAACCAGTAAAGATAGTGCTGCTCGTTTGGGAAGTTGAGATGAAAAGTGACTGTGAGGTTTGTTGTTGGCTCCCAGCATGGCTATACAAGCTTCCAGCCTACTGCCTACTATTAGATAATTTACCTCAGAATTTGTCTATTTTGGTTTTATATTGTGAAAAAAATAGAAGTACCTGAATTAACATTCAGAGGTATAGAAGATTTCACAAAGAATACATCTATCTATTTGTATATATTTTCTTCTTTATTTATATATATAATTTAATGTATTATTATATTATTTTATGTTTAATAATGTGATATACAGTATTACCCTTTTCTTTTCTTATCTGTTTTGCCCTTCTTAAGTTGTATTCATTCTGGTGTACTGTCCTTAAGAGTAAAGGGGAAAAAAAGACTACATAAAGAAGTAAATAAAGAAGTCCTCCTTAGAGGGGGGGGGGGGGGGGGGGGGGGTGAAAAAAAAAAAAAAAAAATACATCTATCCATTGCACACAACTTCTTCTCAACACTGTGCAGATCCATCGCAATGAATTGAGATCTCATTCACCAAGTACAATGAAGGTAAACTTCAAAGGAAACTCTAGCAGAAGTACCTTTGAACTGGATAAGAAAAAAACGTGATCATGATCAGTGAGCACGTTCTTTAATGCAGATGGCATGAAGCCGGGCATGAACGCAGGCTTTGTGCTCCAGCGGTGAATGTTTAGGGTCTATTGTACCTGTTCTTTTCTCGGAAGCCAGACAGTACACATCGAGACGCCAGTCTGGTAAATTCCACATCAGACAGCTAGTCAATACCTGAAGGGCAACCTTTTAACGAGGTAATACAAGAGGGAAGGTCAGAACAAGCATGTGGCATGACAGGAGCCACATTGGCACTTTACGTGTCAGCTGATTCCGTGCCAGGACGGCTGTCTTGTTCATCATGACTCCAGTTTGGGATTGGAGACGGAGGGCTCAGCTTGTTAACTGCACTGGCACCTGTAGGTCCTCCAGCAGCTACAACTGCAAGGGCTGAGTGAAGTAAGGGTCTCACGACCTGGTAATTGTCAGTGTCTAGCTTCAACCTCAATTACCGGCTAAATACCTTTTCTGTCTGGTATGGAGGGAAATGAGAACAGCCTGTATCCCTACCCGGTTCCAAGCTCAGCTTATCAGAATTGCATTGACACTCAGATCTCTACCGTTGCATTGATTGTAAAGCTCTCTTTTTGAGCTGTTCATTTTTGGAAGCACAGATGCCCAATATATCCTAGCAATAGACCAGATGTCTTAGTGATGGTGTGCCTTTTTTATTTGCTGTCTCTCCCTGTCTCATCCAAGGCCAAAATAGCCCGGTTACAACACCATTTTAGCTTTTCCTACCCACTGGAGAAATCACAGTCTCAGAGCAGCATGTTGAGAGGCACGGCTCTCTTTGACTGAGTTGGGTTTCATCCTCATCTGATATTAACCTGCTTTTGAAAGTCAATTAATATGATTGAAATGTAGCCATAGCTTTTTTAGTGTGGTGGATCTATTTAACTTTGATCATATTTAATTGTGTTTTTTTTTTGTCTTGAGTCCTGATGAAATCCTGATGAATTGCTTATCAAACAGAAATAGCCCATGTTTTACAATAACTTGAAAACACGTTTTTTTTGGCATGCAAGGTATATCAAAGAGGAGATCAATATAGGTTATACAGAAAAAAATAAACAGTGCCCATGCTGTTTTTTCCTGCGGGTAGTCAACAGCAAACAGAATCTATAAGTCTGAAAATGGCTTCTGCAGCTGAAAGAAATCTTTTCCTTTTAATTACAGGCAAACATATCCCTGTTGTTCTACTGCGATGTCATCCAAGTGCTGGATATGTGAAAGGTTTCTTTGTTAATTCAATTCACTCCTGTTTCAGTCAATATTCTTCACACTCTCTCCGAAGCTTCACAGGGAAGTTGGCTGCCTGTCACATTCTGCTTTAAAGATCACCCTGTATGACTTCATCTGATTCCTTTACGACATTAACCCCAGAGACCAGACACAGAAGAAGAATTCAGACCAGGTGTGTCTGTTTCCCATGTCTTGTACATCTGAGCCTTCCACTCTGCACTGCACATCAAGATACTAAACCATGTGCTAACCTTGAGGTAACCTTGGGGCACATCACACTTCCACTTCAGAGGCCCAATGCCATTTCTGTTGGTTAACTGTGTTTGCCCTGTTTTTTCATAGCAGACAGGATTTTTTGGAAGAATGATGTATCCCAAAAAATATTTTAAATCCATCCCAACAACTAAGTGTGTGTGTGTGTGTTTGTGTGTGTGTGTGTGTGTGTGTGTGTGTGTGTGTGTGTGTGTGTGTGTGTGTGTGTGTGTGTGTGTGTGTGATTATTTTTAGGAAACCACACTTGTGTGTGTGTGAAAGATAACTAAAAAATCAAAGCTTGGAGCTATGACATTAGGCAATGTTATAAAATATTTAGGTAAGTTTCCTCTAGCCACACAGAAACACACACAGATGGACAGGTAGCTAGCACTGTGTTCCACTAACCTGGTTCCTGTCCTACTCACAAAAAGAGACCAAGGCCGTGTGTTAATCTAGTTAAGAAGCAAAGAGGCAGTTATGGTTCACAATGAATCCTATTTGAATTCTGTTTCCCATTAGCAGCAGTAGGAAGCTCGTGATGGAAGGCAAGCTCTCGGTATGGAAATGCCAAAAGCTATCATATCCCTGTGATCAGTTTCAGTAAAGAAAAAACCATAAGCTTTGCATCTCCATGTGTGACGTACACCAAAATACCCGAGGGCAAGATGTAAGGCTAGGCTGTGACCCCAAGGAGTAAGACAATACCCTGAACGACAGCAGCTTATGGAATATAAATATGTACTCCTATTCCCTTTAGGGCCGATGCAATCAATGCACCCAAGGGGACGCGCTGTCACATAAAACACAGGACTGAGATGCATGGAGGAAATGAAGAGAGCGGAGTGGAGACTGGCTCTGTGGTAATGTGACACAGTGTTAGTGTGTGTGTGTGTGTGTGTGTGTGTGTGGTAATGTGCCGTCCCTGAGGAGAGCACCACTGACAGGCAGGTGCCCTGATTTGAAGATCTTTGTCAGTCACTCACGCAAGCTAACAGACCCATCGCTTTCACTAAAACACCTCTGCAGCAGATAAATAAGCACATTGCCATAAAACAAAGAAGCAAACCAGAACGCCATCTACCTGACTGGGTAGACCAGAATGTTCTCTGCCAGAAACAATAACAGAATTAGACTATAGTTTAGAAAACCAATAGCCTGGATATCTGGTTCTATCTAAAAAAAGACATTCTTCAAAATGAAGCAAAACAGAACGCCATCTACCTCAGGCTTAAAGGTGACAGACAGGGTAGACCGGAATGTTCTCTGCCAGGAACAATAACAGAATTAGACTATAGTTTAGAAAACCAACAGCCTGGATATCTGTTTCTATCTAAAAATGACATTCTTCAAAATGCAATATAGTCACTATATGATATAGTAAATGATATATGATATGATACTAAACGAAATAGTTCAGTGTCACTCTTTCACTTGGAGGATTGAGAAGCATTGAGAAGACATGACGTGCTATACACTTAGATTAACGTGAGCTCAATAAGCTATATTCATATCTTAATCTGGTGGCATTTTGCTTTGAGGGCTTTTCAAGCCATACGCGCACGCTGTTAAGCCCACAAGGAGAAGGAACACCCTACAGACTTGAGCACATCAGAGCTGATTGAAGCCCGCTGCGTTTCCTGATTACTACGTCGCTGAGACAGTGGCACGCCTCTTCCCGTGGCGTTCACCCTTTCACTGGCTGCACCTGAGCAGGAGTCCCCGCCGTGCACCGGAAACTGGCTCACAGAAACCTTTCTGCCTCCCCGCACAGGAGCACATATGTCCGTCTGTTTGTTCGCAGGCCAGACTTGAGGGCAGCAGGGAAGACACCAGCGTGGAGCTTGTGCTGTCTCAGGCTTTTGGGCCTGGGCTCTCCAGAAGGCCGGAGACAGAGTGCCGCCTGTGCACCTGCCCGTTGCGGAGGCCTGCTGTTGTCAGGAAAGGCCTTTGGTGCTCCAAGGACACCAGGCAGGGAAATTAAAACAGTGCCCTTATATTGTCACTACACACCCTTGCTCTTGTACAACACACTGTAACCATAAATATACCTGTGAAATGACCATACCAATTCAACACATCTGTAAAATCAGTTGGTTCGTTCAGTAGTGTCTAAAGTGTCGCTTTATCAGTCATTACTACAGTTCTACCTGGAACATTGATCACCATTCAGTTCATACTTTATCTATAACGTTTTACAATACCATAATATTTGTGGTAATTGTTTGAACTTATAATTTTCAGCATCAAGCTGTTATAAGCAGCTGCATCATCTTACATAGCTGATCCATCTTACAGCGTTAGAAGTTCAGCTAGCTGAGGGTCCATTTATGCAGCTATATTGTTCCCACAGTATCATTTGACTGAGACATTTTTTTCCCATCACTGCAATGAGAGCATGAGTTATGAGGTATTGGACTTTAAGTGGCCGAAAGGCTACAATAAAAAAGCTCTTCGCCCACAGTAAATCTCGTTAAGTCTCACAAAGTTTGGTCAGTGTGTGGTTGTTATCAATTGAAGTAAACATTTAGAAATGATCCTTTAAAAATGCATAATTTCTTTTAACCTTTAATCTGCCTGACCTAGAGAAAGCATCCACTGTTGACTAAGCGGCGATGCGAGATGAAGTTGCTTAAAGGCTTTGCATAGCGGGGCACCTCTGTAGTGTAGCAGCACTGCAAATCCCTGCAAACACATGATCATTGCTAATCCAGTTATGGTAGAAGTAACGTTTTATTATTAGACTCATCCATTAAGTTAATGGGATTCACACTGCCATGTTACCAAGCCCTATATTCAGATTTTGTTGTCAGCCAAGGAAGGTATTTGGGTTGATGGAGGTTGCATAATGCATTATACAAGACCTTAGTCACTTAACAGAATGAATACTCACAGATATGCACACTCACCAGTATGCCCCTATAACTGTGTTTAACAAGCACTAATGCAAAATGATTGGAAGTAAATCATTGTAGCTGTTCATGGGGTCTGTAGTTATAAAAAGTGTGCGTTAACCAGTTTAGTATGAGAGTGCAGTACCAAGCTCTATACAAGCTCTATACAAGACCTTAGTCACTTAACAGAATGAATACTCACAGATATGCACACTCACCAGTATGCCCCTATAACTGTGTTTAACAAGCACTAATGCAAAACGATTGGAAGTAAATCATTGTAGCTGTTCATGGGGTCTGTAGTTATAAAAAGTGTACGTTAACCAGTTTAGTATGAGAGTGCAGTACCAAGCTCTACACGGCTATCTGAACATCAAATGGAACTTTCAGCAGCTGGACACTCAAATCTGTTCATAATTCCAACTGGGTTATTAAGATTACATTTTTATATCTTAATTGTATTTCATAATACTTTTTGTCTGATGCAGTTATCTTTCCAGTTCCATTCGCCAGCATGCCTGCCTGTTTCAAAGAAATCTCATTTTCATGCAATTGTAAAAAGTCGCATTGTTAGAGATAGGCCTCTAACCATTCATTTTCAAAGGCTGATACTTGCCTTTATATTTGATGGCTATTCTTACATAATTTGTATAGGTTTGTCTAAAATTATTATTTTTTTCCAAAAGTCTTCCATGGTCCCTTTATATCTTACTTAGTAAGTGTGGTATGAGTTCATCTCTGCTGAATTTCTTAAAAAGTACCATTTTTATACAGTCATTTCATTTTAGTTATTTATTCCTGCAGTTATATTGTTACTTATATTGTATCAGCACAACTGTGACTTGGCCATGAGACCACAAGTCTATGCTAAAAATAGTATCACTGCTATGCGGGTACACTATATAACAGTATGACCTTGAGCTGTTGCTTTTATACAGCTGTATAATTTGTATTTAATAAATGCCAAGAGATAAAAGTTTATAACTCCATTTCCCACAGTTATGTTACAGTATTTAGTCATGTCGTCATGCCATGACGGGAAAATAACATAAATCCAATTAAAGGAGTATCTAAACAACTTCACATATGTCTAATTCTTGGTACTGCTCATTTTCTTGGTGCTTTTGGAAGTCCCTTTACAAACTAAAGAGTGTAGAACTCATTGCACTAGCACAGGTAACATTTCACAGCCTGTAAACTATAAACTAATGTCTGACTATTTTAGATATTTGCCAGAAATACTTAAGCACTGTTAGAAGCATGATATTAGCTGAATAGTTTGATGGGGGGAAAGCGATTAATGAAAGCCCTGGTGATCATCTGAATTAATCTCTTTATCTCCCTCCACCACATAGGCAAATAACTCTCGGCTGAATCTTGATTCTGGGTTTAATTTTTGTTAGGATATGCTCAGATCCAGTGCTGTCATGTCACTATGTTGTGTTAGAAAGACAGCGCCGGAGATAAGATTGGTAAGGTCATCTGAATGAGGCCCACCAGAGCCAGATGGCCCTCTCCACATCAATGACAGTCCCCATGGAAGGGGTGGGTAGCCATCAGCTGTGGAGCTTTAAATATTATACACAAAATCACCCATGCTGTCACCACACTTTAAATACACGCAGGAAATACAAGATTTCACAATATTTTCAGACTGGGTATTTGGACCCTTTACTGACTTGGTACTTGTTCCAAACAAAATGTGTTGTTTTCCAATAGGTACAATTCTATAAGCAATACACTGACGAACAATTTTTTGTATGCAAAAGGTAATCTCAAGGGCATTTCCTGGCACTATGAAGCCATTTAGTTATGTTGTTAAGGTTATAGTTAAGTTAGGCAGCATATACCTTTATCCAAGACAACTTACAAAACATATGAGAGCAGTGTTGAATGTTACCCCTATGACCCCTAGAACTGTATGAACTACTGACATTCTGTAGGAATGCTTTTCTATACGAAGGCTTGATATTTGTTTCAGTGTAAAAACAGAAACAGGCCTCTGTTTAATGAATGTTGGCTTCTTAGTCTGACCCTTCTGTATTGTGTTTCTGCTAAAACAGGCTTTAGAATGCAAAATGCCACGGCATTTGGCAGAGGTAGAGCACAAAAAGCAACTGGCACATGACAACAGTTTCAAGAGGAAAGGCTCTCAGGAGGACAGGCCTATATTCACACAGAGTAAAAATGTCACCATATTTAAGCTTGATACCAACGAAAGCTGTCCAGGGCTTTGTCTTGTCTGGATTATGGCACTTTCTTAACGTGTGTGCAAGAAACTGCACAGACCGTTTTAATACCAAATGTCCAAACCTTGAAGAACATGGGCTCTTTTCCCAAAGCGTGTTTTCCAGAGATATACCTCAAGATGTACCTTAACTTTTCAAGGTGTTTCCCAGAGCATCCTTAATTAAGGTAAACATTCCTTAAGAGATATTTTCATAAGGTTGGTCTGGACCACTCTTAGTTATACCTCAACACAGTTTTCAGATTGAATAAATGTTTTAGAGCCTAAAAATGTATTGTCAATGTTTTGGATGTATGCATTGACTGCAATGTAAGATATGGGTTGCAATACATGGTGTGATTCAAAAAATAAAAAGAATAAACATCTGTATAAAACAAATTAGTTGTTCAATTTAAATCCCTTGCAAATACAAATCATTTCTGGACTACAACCGTCCTTGAAAACCTTTCGAATTTGACTTCATTCCTTGTCGATGTTTTCTGATAAAGATTTCCTGCCCTCCAAACTCATGCTCATCATACATCCCATGTTCCAACCCACGTGAAAGACAAGAATTGATTCCAGACACATGAATCCAGCCTGTGCATACAGAGGAAGGTTTCTCTGAGGGAAACTCTGAAGAGATGGTATAGGAAACACTTGTTGAAAAGTTTAGTATGGTATGGCATACCTTTCAAGTCCTCATAAAACGCTTAGACTGTAACTCGGAAATAAACCCCAGGTTTTATTAATTCAAGACAGAGAATAGCGCAGGTATGTCCAGACTGCTTCTGAGTAGTCAAGCCTGTATTTATGTACTGAATTTGAATTCTAAAAGGAGAGCTAAGAGTTTATTAACATTCTGAAAGGAAGGAAAGGAAAGATAAGTTAATAATCCAAAATATTTAGTAAAGCAAGTTCATCATATTTAGTTAAGCATTAGTTAGGAGAATATGCATTGTCTTTTCCCCTCATGAGAACATTTTTGCTTTTCGTAATCACAAAATACACTATCAATTCTTGAGTGGGATTATTTCCATAAAATCTGCACTCAGGTGGATTTGTCTTTGTGTGTTTGAATGGAAAGCAGATGTCGTAAGCTCTGCGTTTCATTCATAGCGATCATCAAAATGCTCACAAAAGCCAGAACGCACACCATGCTGTGAGAAATCACCTATGGAAGAATGCCCACAGAGGCTGCTATGATCCAATCCGACATGTGGCTCCACAGATGCACACAGCAGTCAGGAGAAACCCCCTCCTGGTGAGCACAGAATGGCATAAATTGTAATGAAACGAGAAAGCCACATCATCGTATGGACGGAGATACGCAAGCCCAGGTTGGAAGTCTCTATGCAGGGTTTATATTTGTGTGTGGTGTGCTTGCATGTGTGTGCATAGGAAGCTCACCACGTGTGCTTGGGTCCATTATCATACATGCAGTGTGCCCTTAGCGGCACAATTAATAAATGCTTAATAAATGCTGTGCAGTGCAGCAATGGATTGCTTGTGGGTACATGTGCATGCAGGTCTATGTTCGTGTGTGTGTGTGTGTGTGTGTGTGTGTGTGACAGCAGCTGTGACCTGATTGAGCTGCATGTATGCATGTACGGGTTGTGTGTTAGTCATACTTATTCTGGTACGGTCTGTCCTACGACTCTGCATGCTCAAAAAGTGCCCCTGGGGTATTGGTGGTGCACCTGAATTTTGTAATCATTCCACACACCTGCCGGCAATCTGCTGACAGGCTAATAGGGCCACACTAGCAGATTGTGTCCAAATTTCCATGGCTACTTATCAATTACTTTCTAAAAGCTAGCAGCTCAGCAAATCCAACAAGCCAATTTCAGTAACACATCCTGTGAGTACCCTCTTTTCCAAGCAATAAATGACAACAAGGCCAGAGATGCTATACGTAGTGTTGTTTATTCAGTATTTGTTCCCCCCCATATTTTTTCGGGACTGCCGATAGGGTGTTCCTGACATTGTCCTGAAGTGTTCAGCGATCTGCAGTGAAACATTTTAGTAAAAATAAACGAATTTTCTACATTTTGCCAAAGCTCTTGGAGCATGAACAGAAAACCTGTGGATTCAAGGGCACTTAAACTGGATGCTATGTTGGTCAGGCAAGAAGCTTTTAGTTTATGGCATTTCCTCTGACTATTACATACACATCATAAGGCAATTACTGCTCTATGGAGCACGAGACAACACACTTCACCATTGTACAAGCTACTTTCTAAACAAAAAACTAGTAAAAAGTGAATATTTCTTTGCAGCCCAGCCATGTCTTATGAAGCCATTGTAAAGGCTTAGATAAAGAGGCTGATACTGCATTAGGCATCACACCCACCACAGGTCATCCACAGTGTCTCATGGGTGAAAGGAAATCATTTGCATGAAATGTTGGCACTGTCCTGGCTAACCCTTGTTTGCATACTTCCTGGTCTTTCTCCACATAAGTTGTTTTATGTCTACTGTTGAATCACATCCTTCACTCCCGATAACTGTTCCATCCGCCTTATTAACTGTAACACTAATCCATCATGGCATGCCATCACTATCCTTAAAGACTCGACTGTCTGTGTCCATGCACATGTGTAGTTTCTGAGAAGCTGGGAACCGATGCATGCCCGGCCGACTGGAGTGTGTGTGTGTGTGTGTGTGTGTGTGTGTGTGTGTGTGTGTGTGTGTGTGTGTATGTGCCTGTCTGTGTTTCTCTGTGTGCAGCTCCTCCAGAAACAGAGCTTTCCACATTGGCATTCACCCGGGTGCACCCTTCCTGTCATTCTGTCAACGCCGTCACCAAGATGCAGCTCAGCCAAGCAAGCATTCAGACAGACAGCCCTGGCAAATGGGAGCTATGGACTCCACCAACATAACAACACCCTCTCACCACCCTCTACCCAGTGCCACAGCAACCACTCGCCGTGGCAACGACAAGACCTCAACACCCTGAAGGCCACACTGAAAGGAATAAACAAACAAGCGCTCAAACAAACATGTGTGCAGAAGCGACCAGACACATGAGCATAAAGACATGCTTGCAATCTGCGGTGAGGACATCCACCCTTAATTCGTTTTCCAACATCAAGGTTTTTTCATGGAGACAGACATGACGGTTTAATAGGCATAATTATTTTTGAGATAAGGCTATTTCCACAGCACAACACGCCTCAATGCATTTCCATTAAAACCAGCAATGTTTTCATTTATACAACAAATTTAATAAAAAAAATGCTGCCTTCCCTCCCAAAAACCTCTGTGGAAGAGCACAATATGCATGGTTATATAACCAAGGCTGCTCAGAGTGAGAGCAAAAAACCTTAGCCTTGGCTACTTTCCTTTCCTAACGACTCTCCTTTTGCTCTCTAAACATTTAGTTGAAGGGGAAAACACAAAACGCAAGGCAGAGGCTTTATGTTCCCAGTGGGGATACCTGACCCTCATCATGAGATAAAGTTTGAAAACCAAGTGGAAGTGGAAAATGTTAGCGGCTATGAATTCAGAGCACTGCTTGGCACATTACACATCATCGGAGGGAGATAGCAGGCGTTTTGTACTGGGTGAAAACAAGGAGGCGAGGTGGATCTGTATTATCAGATGTGTGCCAATTTGCTGCTGAAGTCGGTATTATCTCATTTGGAAAAAAAAGAAAAACTAATATCATAGGCTCTTACAATGGGAAAAAAACAAAGATAAACTGCTGCTGCAGCCCTGTGAGAGGCTTTATCGGTTTTACTTGAGGACCACTGGTCACAAAATGTTCCCTCTCCAGGCATACCCCGGGGAAACTTATCGTAGCCAAGTGTCCCTGCAAACGACTGCAAAGTAAGGTGCGATATGCACTCCAAAGAACCCACTTCTGTCAGCCAAGATGAATTCAGACACAGAAAATGAAGAGAATGAGATGAGATAAAAAATAAGCAAATCCATCCAGGTGTCATCAGGAGTGTAAGTGGGCCGATAAAGATTCAGATTGATGTACTGCTTCAGATTTATGTAGTCCTATACTAAAGAAGTGTCAATGTGAAATTTTTAAAACGTTGAGGGAATGGCAAAAAGGAAGACTACACAAGCATACAGAGGTGACATAAGAATGGGTAGGCAAGTGTCTTTGACCACACGGCAGGCAAGAATCTTTGGAAATATAACTTGATAGAAATAGAAATGCTGTTTTGGTCTGACTTTAATTTTGCATAATTCATGTTGGTTTGCCACTGTGCCAAAAACTATTTTTTTTATGACAGCACACACTTGGCCTCTACATAGCATTTATGTTTTCTCATCCGAAATCTAAGAGACGAAATGCAAAAGATTTTTTAGTTCACTGGCCTCAGTTTGAAAATCCAAGACCCACCTCATTAAAGGAACAGTGTGTACGGTTTGGTGACATCTAGGAGTGAAGTTGCAGATTGCAACCAACTCCCTCATCCCTTTCCTCCTGAGCGTGTAGGAAATGCACAGTGCCAGTATGAGAATCAGATGCCAGTAGCCACTTCCAAAATTATGTACTTCGAGTATCTCATCGAGTAGCCATTATATGTCAAGTGATGAGGTAACTTTAGATAGATATATTTAGAAATCATATTTCGTTATTTAGTCTGTAAAACTATAGGTCACAGCTTTTATGGACTGTAAATTGTGAATTATGGCTATTTTAGTTGTTTGGCTCCATGGGCTTTTTTTTTTACACCCTTCAATTGGATATATTTCTAAGCAGCTGTTTGCTTGTGCTAAATAATAAATATAATCCACCATAGTCAAAATGTGGGTTCTCAAACGTCTCACAACACAAAATGGTCAGCCAGTACCAGCAACCACTAATTCCTCTTCTGCCCTCTTCTTTGTCTTTCAGCCATCGCCACCAAATTCAAGCCGCCACTTCAACATAACAATACAAATGTCCCTCTCTAGAGCCAGTGTTGTTTGTCCACTCTGGGCTACTGTAGAAACATGGTGGTGCAACATGGCGGACTCAGTAGAAGCTGACAGGCCCATTCTAAGTTAACCAAAACTCTAATTGGCCTCCCTAAATCCCACACCCCTCACCTTTAAACAATATTGGTAGTGCTGGTTTGCCTTCCTGCGCACTATCCCTTCAGCATGGCAATACATCCCTTTTTCTTGAAATGCAACCTCCCTACTTAAGGCAGCCACTTAGAAAACAACCCATTACTATTTCAAATGGTGATGAAAGGTGTGCCTTTGAATATAGTGACAATGAAACAGTAGGCTGGTTTGAAAGGACATGTTCTTGTCTTGTTCGTCATCTTCTAATGCACATGGTTCAGGACTCATATCGGCAGTCTTTGAACTGCTGTTTGACTAATTGGATGAGTTCTGCTTGTCTGTTGTGTGTGAGACCAGTGCATATCACTTTCTAGGGGGTGAGCTATTCCAGAAAGTAGGCTGAGAAAAGTACCTAAGTATATTGACAGAAAATGTTGAACAAGGATTTTGCAGAGTTTTGTATTCCACTGACCAATGTCAGTTAATATGTGAACAATGGGCAACATATTTGGTGGCAGTTTTTTTACTTTGAGGTAAACCTCAGTTGTCATCTTGAAAAACACCAGCCAGTGATGTTTCCAACACGAAACTCCTGGATAATGCACCATTCAAAATGGAAGGTGAATGGAGCCCAACAGTAGTGCTCAGGAGACGATGGTTGGACTCTGATCAGTCATTATGGCCTTCGCCATGCACTGTGCTATAATGGGGAGTGGTCAGGTTTTATTTGTGTATTTAATTTATGTATGTATTTACTTATTCATTTGAACAATACATGCACCTTATTATTCTACTCACTCTGTTATATTGACATGTTTGTTTTATTTCATTGTGTTATGCTCTCAAGGCTGTGAAACACAGACTACAGTCGTACTCAATACATTTAAAATTATACGGCGAAAATTGTTGAGAAATTGATTTATGATCTTACGACTATTCTTCATTAGATAAGGTCAACAGTTAGACTATGTTGAATAAGTGGATATGGTCTTTCAAGGAATTCACGCTAGCATATTGATGATTCTTCATGAATAGGTCTACACGACACAAACAAAGGGATCAATAGTCTATTTCCAATTAAGTGAAATAGAGGCCGCTTCTACACTCTTTGTCACTCACATCCATAGTGAATGCTATTATCAGCATTCTACTGATGGTGGCTATTTAGGTTCAACTTGAAGGCAGTTCGGTTGGGAACAATGTACTTTGTTGTGTGTTCAGAGCTGAGTGAACCCAATTGGCATAAACCTCTTCAGTTGTTTTGGAATCAATAACTCTGCATACATAGCTTCGAAGTCTGCCAACTCAGCGTTCAGGTCGGAGTTTGGAATTTGTTAAACCAGAGAAATGAATACATCTGTATGGGAGTGGCCTTTGTGTTCAACCTAATTAATCATTTCTGGTCCAGGTATTTTGGATCAGTAGTACAATAATGATGTCAAACTTAGAGGCACAACTTCTATACCAGAGAATGGAGTGTGAGTAAAGGCAAGGAAAAACTGTGCGGGTGACAATAATCATTTAAAAGTGAAACAATGATGCTTTCATGTTTTTTTACCCAAAGCATACAGCAGCATTGTAAGCCTCTCAAATGCATGCATAGCCAGATAGAGAACAAGAGGGAGAGAGTTGGAGGGAGAAAGAGAGAGAGAACGAGAGATGAATTACCCCAGCAGCAATGACCGTTCGAGGTGAATCACAGTTCATGTGCACCCCAGGAAGGCAGTCCTAACCTCAGCACGGTCAAAGTCAACCATCGGTCCATTTCCATCACTTCAGCCATAGGAGTCACCCAGCAGTGTATGAAAAGAAAGAAGCCTTGCAGGCTGCAGTGGCTTTGTTTTCATGGTTTGAGACTTTTTAAAGTGTTTTATTTATGAATTTCGCCTTTGTTCATGCCCAACCCAATTTCTCCTCACTCTCTTTAATCTCCCTAATCAGTGGTGAGTTTCTCCTGTGAGCGTTTCGCCTCCTACCATGGGGGACCAATTATGGCCCATTAGAGTGGGAACAAGACAACGGCTGCTGAAGGCATGTGCAGAAATCGGGAGAAAAAGACACGATCACAATTTAGATAGCAGGAAGTGATCGAGTGCTCAGGAGCGAGACACAAGCCAAGGGTTGTATTGCGATGCAATCTCGTATTTAAATTAAGCACCACTTCCAGTTTATTCACTGTCATTGTTAGTGTTAGCACTGTTAATACCATAGTATACAATCAAACCACAGCAAAATGTTATTCATTTATTGACTCCTCTTTTTCTACTGTTACTTCTAATGAAACATCTTCAGATATTTAATACATGTACAGTAAAACCAGTAATGCTTATAATGGCGTGCTACTGGTTAATGTTGATCGGTGCTTTGTGACACTAGGTGCCAAGTTAGATTTTCCCATGACGTGTTCCCCTTTTGAGCTCAATCAGGTTGTGTTTTTGTAATCCAGTCACAAGTGGGTGTACGTGACTCTTATATTGTGGGACTTGCTCACTCACAGTAAAACACTGCATCGTCCTTCCAAAGAAGTGCCATGTCATTGTCAATGTCATTAAGTGTCACCCTCAATTTGGAAAAAAAGGCACTTAGGTTCCAAGGGGCCTAGATTGAGGCTGATGGCTTGATTGATGGCAGAATAAAAATAACTAACAGCTAGGCCATGTATTCACATGCCCCTCCGGCCTCTAATCCCCCCCCCCCACACACACACACTCACAGATGCACATTGAAACTCACACACACACACACACAGACACAGTCAGGTTGCCAGGGTTGCAGAGAAAAGGTCTGTGAGTGACAGGCTCCAGCTTTCCTCTTGAGGGAGAGTCAAGGTTATTTCCATAAAAAATAAACTGCCAATAAGACAAAGGAACAATAAGTCAATGACTACAAATCCTGATTGAGGGGTAATCTCTGAACAATGTCCTTAGATTAGGGCGAAATGCAACTGTTCTTTTGTTTTCCAAAGGATTTTCTGCATCTTCTATGTAAAAAATCCTGTAAATGAACTTGAAGTAGTAGCAACATCCATTTACATCATTCTCCATTGATATTGTGCTGAATGCATCACTCTAAGACATAATATGCTGTTGTGTAGACATAGTGTCTGTGTTATGCTTTGGGCTTCATTCCACCCGTAAAGAATACACTCTGGGGGGGAAAAGAAACATACGAATATATATGACACGCTCCTCCATGCAGAGTACAAAGAAGATAGTGTAAGACGTATAGTGTAAGATAGTGTAAGCAACTTAGACACCTCAGATCCAAATGTGTGGCATTTCCAGCATGTGTAGGGTAGATATTAAGTTCATGCGCTAGTCCGCTACGTGCTAGTTGCAATTCCTAGCACATTTAGTTTTTCTTCGATTTGTCTTTGTGTGTTACATGGTCTCTAGCTGAAGGACTCTAGGCTACCAGCAGGGCGACTGTTAAAAGCAACTCATTGACAAAGGAGACTGGCAGAGGCGATCATGAATTGTGTAGACAGTACAATAGTGCAGCCATAAACGAAAGCACAACTCATCGTAATTCATCAACTTCCACCTCGAACAAGAAAAACTACAAAAGGCGGAGGAAGGAAAACACTGAACACCAGACGACTGTAAAACAGCACGGCCTGACTGACTCCTGCTGTGCTGCCGAGATGGGCAGCCCAGGGTGGCGAGAAGACCACCTAGGAGTCCATGACTGCAGGGGATGCTGGAAATATGATGGCGGTGGAAACGATTTTACAGAGAAACACTGAGGCCCCTCGACGAAAGTGGATCGGCATTAGCATACCACAGGATTTCTGAGCACTGCTGCCAATCAAGTCCAGCCATCTGCAAATGGATTATTTCAGCTTGAATATTTTCTCATGTCATAATTTTAGAAAACGTTTTCCAGGAATGGGTTTTACGGCCGAGATGGAAGGCTTTTTTTTGTGTGTGGAGAGCCACTCTGTCCCCACATATTAGTCCAGTTGAGCATTTGAGGACAGAGATGGAACACACTATTCAGAGCTGAGCTCCAAAACCAGCCAATTTCACACCACCATTGGAACGAGAAGAGCAGCTATCACGATGGACCAATGTCTGAGGACAGACTACAGTTACCTAGCAGAGCCCACTATATGACTCTGGGTAGGATCTCATGTGAGGCATGATTATGTCAGAGTTTCAGTCAGGCTGTATGGCTTTCAGGTTTTTCATTTGTTGCCACAGTTATGGTATGGCATGTTGGGTTGATCACTACATGGAATGAATGAAGACTTTTCTAGTGTATTTCAAAGATCTGTGAGCATGAGATCAAATGTGTGTGTGGGTGAAATGGCACTATTCTTGTGCCAGGTTGATTCACAGCGGTCGGATGACATAAACACTACGCGCTTGAAAAGAATTAAAAGTTACTTTGTGCCTTGACAACACAGTCAAATAAATGTTTCACACGAATCTCAAATCCATTTCACACAGTGGTTTCCAAGGGTTTAACATTGAGGGGAGAAAAAAAAAACTTGAGTTGCCTTTTAAGCGGTTTCCTTTCATTCGGCGGAAGCCCATTTGATGTGTGGCACTAACATCCCTTCTCACAGAGCATTCCTCAAATCTCTTTCACCCACATATCCCCTGTGTTCTTTAACTTCTTTACAGTATTAGTCCCTGTGGAAATTTTATAAAATCCTATTACTCCATTTATTATTCTGAGCAACAAACAGAGCCCAATCCCACAACCTCTATAATGTATATTGATCTGCCTTTATGGCTTCTGCTATAATATCAGGTTGTCTGTTGTGCAAGGTTCTCACTCATATTTCAGCATCATCAACAGAGTGAAATGAGAAATGGAAGTGTTCCCAAGCGTACAGTTCAATTTCCCCATGCAATGTGAGGAGCATTATGGGATGCAAACATCAATGAGGTATCTGGGACTATTAGCAGAAGATATTAAAGGTACTGTTAGAGCTAATGCAAATATTGGCATTTTCGTGATGTGGCCATAAATTGTCGTTCAGAACCAATTCTAATATCTAGTGATTGGAATTGTATTATCTGAACAACCCAAGGTTCGGTTGATTGTAATCCTCTTGGAGGTTGTCATGTAGCCACGGTAGTTGCTATGGTACACTGATCACAATGTGCCCGGCAAATTTCAATTATTCAGTCTTGCAGCTCGAAAGACTAGAGGACAAAGACATAAAAGAATTTGGCAGGACAGTGGCTTTAAAATGAGCTCAGTGTGGTTAAAATAAAGTTGTTGAACACGACATCGGTGCTTCTGTAGAACTTTCTATTTTTAAAATTCTTTTTTAAAACTAAAACATCCAAAACATTTTAAAATCTGTTACAAACATTTATGGTGTGATAAATTCTACCTGCAATAAAGAGATGACTGCAGGCCCAACTACTAGCCCAGATGTCTGCCTTCTGCAGCACTGGCACATCAAGAGGTCTGTCAGAAGTCTGGTTTTCTATTTTCCCTTCACTTGACCCCCTGGAGATTCGCTTGCCCAAGTCGCACTCTGTGGAGCAGGTGAGCTTTAGTGCGAAAAATCACCTCCACCAGCTCTTCTGAAAGAAGTACAGACAGGAGCCGGGGCCCTGCTCTCTGGAGGGTTCATTCCCCCTCCTTGGCAAAGGCTCTTCTCTGCGCTTGCATATCTGGCTTCCACAGCTAACCTCGGCATCAGGGGAAATAAACATGCCAAATGGGGCATCTTTGCTTCAGACTAATCATAGGCTGTAAGAGGTGTATCATTAGCAGAGTATACACAGAAGCAAAGCAGCACCAATCTGGGTTAAGCTTTCAAACTGCACATGTAAGTAAGAAAGTCAACAAAAATCAGAAAAGTTCATTGTTTTGATAATTGTTTCTTTTGGGAGCATTTCCTGTGTACGTTTTTTTGGGCTGGATTATTTCCATCTCAGTGTTTGGTCGAAGAGGAGGTTCATGAGTCAAACTAATTGGGACGGGCAAAAATCAGCCTGAATCATGATGAGCAACACAATACAACACAGGTGAGTTAGGTGAACTAATGTTAGGTAGTCAAGACAGGGGGGTGAGGTGAACTAGTGCTAGTTAGTCAACACAGGGGAGTAAGGTGAACTAATGTTAGTTAGTCAACACAGGGGGGTAAGGTGAACTAATGTTGGTTAGTCAACACAGGTGGGTTAGGTGAACTAATGCTAGTTAGTCAACACAGGGGAGTAAGGTGAACTATTGTTACTAGTCAACACAGGGGGGTAAGGTGAACTAATGTTAGTTAGTCAACACAGTAAGGTGAACTATTGTTACTAGTCAACACAGGGGAGTAAGGTGAACTAATGTTAGTTAGTCAACACAGGTGGGTAAGGTGAACTAATGTTGGTTAGTCAACACAGGGGAGTAAGGTGAACTAATGTTAGTTAGTCAACACAGGGGGGTAAGGTGAACTGATGTTAGTTAGTCTAAGCCTTCCCCCTAATAGGAGGGTTTATTTAAAGCTGTTCAGACCGAATGAGATATTTCAGCATTTCACCGTAAAGCACTGCTCCCAAATCATTCTTCACACAAATGCTAAATTGAATACCTTATCATATTTCGTAGGCCTCAGTGAATAGACTTTAGTAAGAATTTCCAAGCTATTAAAATATGAGACTCTGTGTCAGTGATTGACTCTCTGAAATGACAGACCTTTGCTGCACATTACATTAGGCCCTTATCACTGTATAATAAGACACCAGCATTCTGAGCACTATATTTACATTTCATGAAAAAAATCTCTGTTTGCAGTCATGCTTCACATTTCTATTCATACAAAAAATCTTCTACAAAGAAGATGTCAACACCAGTTTGGCCAAGCTTTCTGATAACACAGTGACACATCAAGCCATAGTGTGGCAGCTATAGTTGTTAGGATTGAAATATCAAAGTTTACATCTATGGAACTAACAAGTACATCAACGAGACAGCTTAAGTCAACTTAAAACATATGAATACAAATGTTTACATTAAAATGGATACTTTAGTGCCCATGCATCAGCATAGGTACACCCTTCAATTGCTCCATGAACACTGATCCTTGTTTATAGTAAACAATGTGTACAATATGTTTATATTGGTCTTGCAATTCATCATCTCAAGTAACTAATTCTTTACCCGGAGCCCAGCTAAAGACCCAGGTTGCTTGAAACACAAAGACCAGAAGTTAAACTCAGGCTGTTTACTGTGTGCTTAACATAGTTGTCATGGTAATGGAGACGCATCTGTCATTCACACACATCTCTTTGGTCAGTGCCTGTCAGCAAGAATGACATTAACTCAGTTTTAATGACCACGTGTCAGATGGCCAGATGTGTATAGACTGGCAACTCAAACAGCTCATTTTCACATCACTTTTATAGGTGAATAATATACTGCCTACTTTAATGACCATGGAGCAGGTGGTCTTTTTACAGTAGTGTTTCTGGTTTGTGAGCCACCTATTTGAGATGCAGATGATAGAAGGGACGATAAAGTTTGGATGACTTTACCAATAAAAACACAATACAGGGACATATTTGTAAATCAAGACCAATCCCATTAGTCCACTTTGTTGCCATGTTTGTGCCTGTGTGGGTGTGTGTATGTGGGTGTATGCATGTTTGTGTTTGTGTGCATGTATGCGTTTGTGTGTGTGTATGTATGTGTGTATTTGTGTTTATAAGTGGGATGATACAGGCCAATATACCCATCTGCGTGTCTCTTTGTAGAAGCCCATATTTGTATGAAATGTTTGTTTTTATGGTTTTAGTCAGCTCAAATTATTGTTGAATATCACCACACATTAAACAAAGCCATCTGTTCATAAGAGAGACACCGACCAAAGCATCTCCTTAACCCTTTTGCTGATAAATAGAGAATGCATTCATTCAATAGGGACACTACACTTTTAAAATGACCAAAACAGCCTAAATGTCAGATAGTTCTCCTTGAAGATCTTTCAGACATCTTCACTATATTCCAACCACAAACTGACCTATTTCAATCTAAACCCTAAAGACATTTCCCTAAAACAGTTTATTTTAGTGGCACTATAAATATACAGTAAGCTAACAGTAAGTAGGCATGCTTCATGGGTCTCTTCTGACTCCTTCATGATTATTCCAGTAGCAGTCCTCAAATTGCAATCATGTGCCTAGCTGTGCATATGTGTGCGGATGAGACGGAGCAGGTGTGGAGTTCTGTGGGAGGGCTGGTGGGAGGGTGGCTTTGTTTGGTGTGCATCCAAGCCGCTTCCTCTGCATGGAATTACCATTGAGGAGACTATCTTGTTATAGGCAATAACTGTGACCAACGAGAAATGTAATATTTCCTGTTGCCTTCAACCCTATGAAAAAAGAAGAATCTGCCATCTGTGAAAGTGCCGTCACCGAAATTATGTTTTGTAAAGCAGAAAGTGGTGAGATTTTATCAATGGTTTAATTAATCATTAATCCTCCAGTACTCCCCCCGCCATGCATGACTCCTCCTTTTTTGCCCTTTCTCTCTTCTTTTCTCATCCTCAGAATTCTTCCGCAGCATTATTCTACACAGACACACACACACACACACACACATACACACACTCTCTTTCTCTCTTTCCCCTCCCTCCCTCTCTCTCTCTTTCTCTCTCTCTCAAACACACACACACACATACATAATCTCCAGCATTGCAACACAGTTAAACAAAAAACACCAGCCGAGGAAAACTTGCTCTTTTTCAGGAACATTCTCTCAACTCCCATTGAGTCCAAACCTCTGAAACATTTCAGTCCATTAATCACCTTGACTGAACAAGGGACACCTCTTCAGTGAAGCAACATGGAGCAGACACAGGAGTACAGAAAGAGGAAAGTTGAGAGGATAAGCCTCTTTTCCTCTCTCTTTCTATCTCCTCTCCACTGACAGCAAGCCCAGCACACACAGATTTCTACCAGAGACAACAGCTAAAGCCAGCCAACAGGACTGAACACAGACACAGATTCATATCAGACATTAGCCAAGGAACGCATTTGCGCCGGTTTACCCTTAAAAGAGAGACTGTAATCAAAGAGAAATCACTGAGCTTTTCTCCTCCTTACCTGGTATTGAGGCATAAAGCAGGACAGAGAAGCAGCAGGCAAAAAGCTTGGATGAATTTCATAGCTTTGTCTTGCTCTCGTGCTCACCGCGTCTCTCTCTCTCTCGACTGCACGCTTTTCCTCTATCTGGCTGTTGGCTCGCTCGCGCTCTCTCTCGCCTGCTCCGTTGCTCTCTCACTAGCGCACACGCACGCCCCTGAAGACACAGGCGCACACACACACACTCTCTCGCTCTCTCTCTCTCTTTCTCTCTGCCTTGCCCGTAGTGGCGGACAGATGCAACACAGTGAGCTGCGCGAGAGGGAGGTTCTTTGGCTTTAAATAACAGGCCAGGAGACGGACAGACTTATTAATGGGCAGGAACAGGAGGGGCAGGGATCCAAGGAGAGCAGCGGTGGATGATTTGAGATGGCGATGTGATGTCAGCACCAATTCAGCCACTGGCTCTCAGGCTTTTTTCTCCCCCCCTTGTGTTGTGTGATGAATTTCTGGTAATGCATTCTCCCATGATATCAATCAGGCAGCCTTATTACCAGCCGCATGGGGACAAGGAGGGCGATTATCAGGCCACACGTAAACCAGGGTCACTCCCGAAAGAAAGTGGTAAATGAATGACTCTGCCCACGATTAAGCTTTGATGGGGTATTCATTAGGTTGTCATTTTGCCTGTGTTGTCCATCAAAGTAATTGATGCCATATAATTCTCCTTCCTCTTTTATATTGTTTAAAAAGACGGGGGAAGGATTTGGTGATTAATGCTACTCATCACTCTCTTGCTGGTTTTCCCCACTCTATCTTTGTCTTCACTGTTGTCATAGTATGCCTACTGCCCATCAAGTTACATACACCAATCTCTTTGCCCGTGATATTTTACAGGGAAACAGTACTTTTGGCGCACACAGACCTCAATACCCTGTGAAACTACTCGGCAAATGGTTTCGCTCAGGTTGAGGTCACATAATAAATAGCATGATAAATGATTTCCATTACAGCTTTAATGGAGTTTGGACTCCATTGTCCCATAGTGTTTCTCTTAGTACACCTCATTTTCTACGGCCCTCCCCATCTCAGTTTTGCCTAATTAGAAGACCCACAGGAGGCAAGGAGGCACACACACACACCACAGCCAACTACACCAAGCACTAGACCATAACCTACTGGAGGACTAAAGGAAGTGTCCTCTGTGGACTCTGATGATCTGTCTTAATCAGCACTTTCAAATCGGCCAGTAAACAGCCAGTCTTACCACAGGGAAGAGTGAAGGCAAACCTGCCACCTGCCAGGTTGTTTAACTTTGGTATAGGGCTAGTGAGCCATAGCAAGCACATTAGGGAGAGAATCATGTGTGACAGACCCCCTTTTTTTTTAATCCTATGTCATTTAGAGAAGCCTCTATGGATGAGTTTACAGATATGTCAACAGAATGTATGAAGTAGGGGTACTCAATCATTTTGGGAACAGAATACCATACATTTGACGTATAAAGTGAGAAAGACAAAGCTGGAAAACCTCTGTTGACTAGAACTGCCAGATATACCACATCTGAAATCTTGCTTATGTTGGGGAGTTAACAAGAACTAAACTCAGTTCCTGCAATCCAACTTGTTATGTAATAGCTTGTCTTCTATCTCTTCCAGTATATTGGATCACCGGGTAGGCCATTGGGTCAAGCTGTTGGATGCGTTCCAGACTGGCGTGTATAGTCTTTGAATTAGGTTTCATTGGCCATACAATGTAAACGCTGTCCAGAGAAAGTGTGCGATCACACCTCCTCGGTTGATTTTACAGCTATCATTCCCGTAGAGAGGAATCGACTGTTCCACAATCCATCAGCGATTGCCACTGTGTTCCTTCACTTACTCCAAATCTGTATTTCCGTCGCTGAACCGGTAGAGCAGTATTAGGTTAATACCAAGGTGCTGAGTTCAATGGGAAAGTCTCTTCAGATAAACATGTCTGCTAAATGACTGAATGTGAATGTAACGCTGCCCAGATAAGCTTTTCTAATCCCAGTTGATCCCTGTCTGGGCTTTTTTTGAAACCAAAGCGTGTGCATGAGAGACTGGACTTACCCAATTCACACCACCAGCAGCAATGCTGTGTTCTTACTCTTTTGTGTAAAACTGTGGAAAAGGATGAAGGGCTTATCAGATTTTAGCCACTGAAACTGTGACTTGTAAGTAACTCTGAAACAGCTAGATCTTCATTTCTGCTGCAATTTAGGCAGACCAACAAAGGCAATAGCATAGCCTATCAAAACAACATTAGGCTCTGCATCTAACACTTAACATATGCACATGGCCAATTATTGGTCAGGAATGTAATCAGATAAATAGGGCCCCAGAGCCATCAGGAAACATCCCGTGTTTCATTATTAAGAAAGATCCTTGATTAGTTTTTTTTTTGTCTTTGGCCTATTTGCTGTGCGTTGAAGGAGTGCAAACTCCAGCCACATTTACTATTGGATTTTCTTGTAGAAGATGTGCTTTGGACAGGCATAGTATTTTGTATATGAATATCAACATGAGTAAGAAAAGTTTTTTGCTGAGAGAAAGATTCCTATATGACAATGAACGCATACATGCCATGTTGGCACTGAAGGTAAAACATGAAGTAATGTATTTTTTTGTCACCACAGTGTACTTACAGGGTCAGACATGACTAGCTCTTTGTGACAACAGTACACAATCCAGGGACAATCTTGTTTAGACTTTGATACGGAATGCTGGTGAGAGCCTACAAGTCGGTGGCTTTCCTCCTGAAATCCACCAACAGTTGACAAGTTATTTGACACAGTGTCAAATAACCTCTCACCTTTGCTGTTTTCTCTTTGAAACAGCACCGCTATGTTGAGCTCTTCTCTCATGAGGCTCTAGATTGACTTAGAATGTCCCAAACAACCTGAACATTGCTATTCACACCCATGTTTTCTGTGATGCTCGTTCGCTGATGTGGTTAATACTGCACACATAATGCCTGGATTCAATGTGTAGCATTGTGTATCCTATTAATTCCATGGTTACTGAATAGTCATTTGAGCAATTTAAGATTGTATCTCCATGTGTTCATCAAAAGTATCTTGTTTTGACATGTCCTTTTAAATACAAATGTGTTATTTCTTTAGCTTAGCATCAGTCCGCCATTTCGTTTTATTGATGGATGCTCCTAAAAATGGCTTGTCCAGAGTATAGATTTATTGCAGCAGTCTTGACCAAGTGCATATAGGGTGTCTCATTTTGCAGAAATATCAGGAATTGGAATTGTGACAATGGTATAATGACATGCTATCTAGGGGGGCGTTGTGAATTAATTAACACCCCCTAAAGAGGTCTTTATTTACTTGACCTCAAATCATATTAGCAGCTCTTTTTCCAATGGAAATTAAAACTATGTTTTTCTTTGTTGGCTAACACATTTTGTGTAACACACATAAACAAATACTCATATTTGTTAGTGATATGAGTCTTTTCAGAAAATGGCTGGGCATCTCTAGGCAAATTAGCCCTTTACACACTGAAATAGCTCTGTTATAGACCACTATCAGAATAATAAATATAAATATATAAATATAAAGAGCCATTACAGGTTTAAATTCTCTTTGGGTTCTATGTTACAAGAGCTCTTTAGAGTTGAAAATTGCTATGAAGCTCATAGCCAAAGGATACCATAGCATAGACCTCTACAAATTACACTTAACAGGAGGCATGAAAGGGTTAAAATAGTTTTTCTCTGGGGAACTGTTACAAAGCAACATATTTTGCCCTTTTTTTTTTTTTTTTTTTTACTTTTCTGGTACTAAGACTCTATGCCATGTTCATGTCAATGTCGAAATCTGAACATGGTATTAGAAAACTGTACATGGTGTTATGAAGAAGATAAGTAAATTCTATCCCATTTTGCTATCCCAAAAGCTGTAAAAGATGTAGTGTAGTAATTTTCCACTTGCCCTTTTCTGCTCTACTCCAGCTGGCGTGCTTTGTGTCAGCAAGAAAATATCAAACTTTGAGACGTGACAACTAACATGCACAGCACTTTTTGACACTACAGGCTTTTTTGTTCAAAAGCTCTTGACCTTTCTTTCTGAAATGACCTTTCTTTTGTGAAAATGTCAGACCTGGGTCTACCAGGTCAAAAGATCTGACAAGTATTTGATATGATACTGACCCTCTAAAGAATAAAAAACGAGCTTCAAAAGCAGAACGATGTATGAAAGCCCCGTAGGGTAGCAGATGAAAATGGTCTTTCAAACAGCGTGGAACCTATTCAAGTTGAATCTTTATCATCTTTTGAAAATTCAGGCAGCAGAAAATGAAATAACATGTTCCTCTTTGCAATACTTTATCTGGTGTAAACACATCATAATGATTATCTATTGTCTTACAAGCCATCATGGGTGACAAAGTGGCAGCATCCATGTTAAGTCAGGCGTTCTCTGTACCATTTAAAGATGTATTCATTCGCTGGCTTTGAAATAACAGCAGCTGGATAAGCTGTGGGTAATTATGTACACCATCCTCAGCCTTACACATCCTATTTGTTATACATTGAACACCCGTGTGTTTGCACCAATCAGAAGTTGTATAGTTCAACGTGGATTTACCTACTGCTTTCCACCACACCTCAATATTTAACCATTTACCCATTACCAGTAATGAAAATATTATAAATTGGTTGAATAAATGCCAAGATTAGAAAATGATGGTACCTCTGGACATATGAAGCATGGCATTACACAAAATGAAACCTCCCTCTTGCTCACAAGTCCATGACCTCCCTCTCCAATATGGATGGCATGGCTCTGTAATAAAGCCTGGGGCTGCAGGTTCAACCAATAGCATGTCTGTGGCTGAAGTGGAGGCCCGGGACTGGCCCTCGTCCCCTCTCAACTATTACTCATGCTCTCCTCACAACCCTCCAAGGAAGAGGGGAGACAGCGGCCATTAGTTCTACAGGAGAAAACAAGGACTATACATTTAACCATGTATGCCAATGGAGAGCCCTTTGCTCACAACTAAGCCACAAATATATGGTCTGCATACAGATGAGTTGCCTTAATGCATCATTTCAATAAAAAAATACTAAACTACAAAACACTGAAAATCTGAAAGGAAAAAATAATTTGGATTTGTATTAATTGATGAAGAAAATTACATCATTCACTTTGTTCAATTTCCTATCAAAAGAGCTGTGTGTAATTGAATCACTATCTTGCCAAGGCGGCCAATTCATAATGTAAAAAGGAAAGTCAAATGCTTGGGGCAGCTATAACAGGTTTAAGCATTCAGTTCAGGCATTAATCTGCAGATTCTGAAAAGGTGTGCAATCTCACGTCCTTCCTGCGTGTCCTTCTGGATATGTCCTTGTTAATATCTTGCTGAAATCGCTGGATTAGGACAGGAGCAGGGAAGAACAAGGAGGGTCAAGTGCCCCTGACGTGTCTTGTGTTCTGGTGTCTCCGAGCTCTTAAAAGATGAAAGCATCACAGTCATTAATGCAAAACAATAAACGCATTAAAACATAATTTATATCAATTATAGATTCCATGGGAGCGTAAGTGCCTTAAGCTGCAGAGACATGCAGTACTAACAATAGTCATCAGTACCAACAAAAGGCCTTCCTATTTATATACAGTATAAGCCTTGACGACAGTGACCATGGAGACCTGTCCTCTCTTCCGGCTGGATAGCAGGTCATACAGCGGGTTTGAAAAATAGAAGAGGATGATCATGCCAGTGCCCACTGAGCAGTCTCAGAGATGATCCGCCATCTGTGGCCAGTTAAGAGGACCTCACAATGACGGGGTCATTACTGCCATGTCCTCATGCAAGGTCAAGCCGGGCCTTAAGCCACATAAACACTCTTTTGTGTACTCGTGTTTACCACGGATACGTCTAGTGGTGTTTTTTATCTGCAAACGTTCCCAACAGATGACAAGAAGCCACCCCCACATTTTACCAGAAGACCTACAAGGTTAGAAGAGGGAATTTGTGAATGAAACCACCTCAAGCAGCTATCATGACAATATCTGACAACATTTGGTTTATGAATCTCAGCCAATACTGTTGTAGCGTACAAAGGTTTGGACTGAGAAAACAACTTTCCTCATAATTGTGCCCTACACAAAGCTATCAAAAAATGGGCAGTGAATTTCATTATGTTTCATCCATTTTCCCCCATTGGAATAGCAGGATCGTGTCAGCATTGTATATTGTACCTTCAAGCCGACAAACCTAGCAAAAGGGGTTTAGAACACCTGTTACAGTTCCGAAACAGCCGTAACTGCCAGACAGTCCATTAACAATGGAAAAAAAGTCACTAGCCTCCCAGCAGTGAGGCACATGCGCTGTATTTATTCATTCACAGCAGGAGAGCAGCTTAATTGTGTTAAATGATAGGGCTCCAATGTGCAGCTTCACTTTTCCATCAAGTGAACACTTCCATTGAGCGTACATTTGATAGCCACTGATAATTATACCTTTACTTACCGAATACCAATGGTGATTTATTTCTTTCAAATGTGTCCGCTTTTAGTAAACCCTAGAAACTGCTGGGCCGAAAGACATTTGATAATATAGTTAATAACCAAATACACAACCAAATTTGACAACAGTCTGTCAATTTTAATAATTTATTCAGTGATATCTGAATGACTGAACGAATTGGATGCTAGTGTCTGGTCCTTTGGTAAAAATGTGACAGAGCTGAACATTTCTTACACACTCCTCTAATTACATAATCTACATTCTTTTTATAAGCCTGTGATACATTATATCTGAGAATGTGAATTAAAATGCCATTCAGTCTTGGCAATATAAGTAGGATAATTACAGCATGAAATCTTGCAACATTTTCTACTTGCCACTGCGGAAATGGGAACTTTGCCTCCCCTTCAAAGTGTGCTTCTGTTTTAGGGTGGCTCTCAGTACACAATGCATAGCAATACAGCCTGGCTATAGGCTACATCGCCATGTTCGCTTCAACATGATAGTTTAACCTATGCCACACACCACAATAACACACATGAAATGGAACTTTGCCTCCCCTTCAAAGTGTGCTTCTGTTTAAGGATGGCTCTAAGCACACAATGCTGCAGAATGCATAGCAATACAGCCTGGCTATAGGCTACATCGCCATGTGCGCTTCAACATGATAGTTGAGCCTCTGCCAGACTGCCACACACCACAATAACACACATGCAGCATGATTGAGACCTAAACTCAGCAGGAGGCATAAATGGAAAGATGATACGGAGATGACTCCTGTAAATGAGGGAATGGTTACCCACAGAAATAGGACATAAATGTCTCACTGTCAGCCACGTCTAAGATCACTGTCACTTGTAGTGCTAAACACAAAGGAATCAATGTGTTAAACTTGACTGACAGAGAAGCATCACTAGTGGTGCTAAACACAAAGGGAAACAATGTGTTAAACATGACTGACAGAGAAGCAGGCTGAAGAAGGGATCTGCCAGAAAACATCTGTGCCGCATTAAAAATAAGTCCAGGTGTGCACCAAACAAGTCAATTCGCTTTAAAAAAAGTTTTTTACTTCTGTCTCTGATATTAATAATTTATCATCTGAATTTTGGTATTGGGGCAAGCAATTCACCTGAACTTGTCAGTGAATGATTTTCAACTTCTAGCTGGTAGCTCATGGGAACAAACAACAGTTAACATGTACGAGCGTCATCCTGCTCCCGCCAGAGTGAAGCTGCTGGGCAGAAACAACTGCCATTGCAGTGTCTGACTTCTAAACCCAATGGAAATGTATCACACCAGTCACACCATTAACAGAATAACAGAAATGAACGAATACAACAAAAGAAATAATTGCTTTGATTTCAAATGGAACCAGGGATGCAGGTTCTACAGCAAGCTTAATCAGACTTACCATCTGAGGTTATGCTTGTATTGCTTTAAGCCATTTTATGAGTCATTGCAGGCTGAATACATCATGGGCGACACATCTGAATGGCAAACATATTTGATGGTTTAAGCAAGCTACTTCATTGCTATTTGCCAGCTAGTAGAAATAATACAAACAATAACACATTTGCTTCATGATTTTTATGTGTAAAGAAAGTATGGCACAAAATATGGGACATAATAGGACAGAAAATGTTTATTTTTTGTGTGATGTTTTTGATAGAAATAATTGATACTTCAACGAATTCTTCCTGTGTTGTTATTCAAATGACTTAGAGGTTCAGCTCAACAATTGTTTTCCATGGCTGGAAGCAGTATAACTACTTGTTGGACCATCAAGCCGCAATCTGCTGCTCAGCATAACTTTGCTCAACATATGGTTCATGTATTTTGGGTGTCCTCCAGCGTCTGGTTGAAGCTGCAGGATTTGAACCTTGTATCTGTCTGTTTTCTGACTCACAGCTCACCTCTTATCAAAGAGTATCACCTTCAAAGAATTTGATTATCAGTTAATCTGTCATGGATAACAATAATGTAAAGCATGACAAATCCTTGCTTGCCTTGGTAGAGATGGATTTGTATCCATTACATCATTTTTCATTTCCAGTTTTATTGAGGTCCCTACATTTCCTTCAGGATCAATACAGTATTTACTTTATGGACGTTATGTGAAACCTAATGTAGAGACTGAAGTGAGATTGGTCATTAAATCCTGCAAACACCCTCATCAGAGAATCAAAGTGTAACATATTCAAGGCTAAACTATGCCCTAATGAAATGTGCATGGCTTAAAATGTCAGTGCATTCAGCGGCTTTCATTGTCATGATTATGCAGTAGCTCTAAAAATAAAACCTTTTTAATGTTTAACAAAAGAGAGTCCCATCATATTTGGCGTCAACATCACTTCAGAGAACTGCTTTCATGCCCTTCTGAAATAATTCAACTATGAGTTACTAATAAAATTGTATTTTGGCCTATGACTTTTCCCAACATGGATTACCACAAAGTGGCTAGAGCAGAACTCCTGTGTAACTGGTTCCATGCAGAGAAGGACATTTTGAACAGAAAATTGAGTTTGCAAAAAGCTTTCTCATCACTCTAAAGAAATAAATACATAAAACCGTTGTTAATCAGATCTGTTTGAAAGCCTCTTCTATCTGACGACATCAGGTTATACTACGTGTATGTCGCACAACATTTTGAATTATAAACTGTTGGCTTTGAGAGAACATACCTCAAGGATACTAAGCTTTAGCATTTTAATGTCATCCTTGTATTAGTGTTGCACGCCTCTGGCTTCCAAAACTCATAAATCTCATCATAGCCTCACATTAATATCTATCCATCTTATATTTATCATGGCGTGCTATATTCAAGCCTTGTGATTGGACTGTTCTTCACAGCAGACGTTTGCCAGCAGTTGTATCAGTATTAGCCAATCAACGGCTCAAGTGGGAAGGCAGTATTCAAGGCACTGTGTCGAAGAATCGAACAGGACGAGGATGTTTGTATTGCCAGGTATCTGATCTTGAAGGATATAACGTCTGACTAGCTTGGAAAGAAAAGGAAACGTTTCCCAAAGAGGGCATAAAAGGGCTCACCGTATTGGCTTTAATAGCAGATGGTTGGTGCTAGGGAGGGTTTGGAGCTTGGCGTGCTGAAGTCTAATGCAGTTTTGTCGAGAGAGAGGGGTGCGTCAATGATTTAATGAAGTCCTCTCCTCACCTCCTCAGGAGGGGCGCTTTAATCTTGAGCCATCAACTCGCCGCTTCGCTCCCTGACAGTCACAGGAAATGCAATCAGCATTACCGGATGCCCTTGGGAGCGTTCATTGAACATAAGCACATGAATTAAATGTTTGTTTTTTTCTCTATATTTTTTTTCTGTGGACTAGCCATTGGGGGCTCTTCCTCTCACACCATAGGAAGCTGAACACCTTGCATACACAGAGCTTTGGAAGTACAGAGCATTGATAGATCACACACTTACAATGCTCTCTGCTTTATACACACTGTAAAAAAAGAGGGGGATAAGAGATTCGAACTTTGATGTGCTTCCTGCCTTAATCCGCCACAATAGACTGCTCTTACCACAGTGGCAGCCATGATTACTTCAACCCAGACCCCTTTACATAATGTATGTAAAGCAACTGTTCCTCAGCCTAAAGATTATGCTCAAATCTGACAAAAACAACACTCTGTAACTGGATTCAGTCATGCTTGCAAATGCTAACGTTTATTTTGTGGATTAAATTACTTATAGACCAGTGGTGGAAAAAAAAAAAAGAGGTTACAATCACACGCTGTTTCCCAGGGACACTGCCAGCGCTGCACCAAGCGAAGCCTTCCTGATCTGCTCAGGAGGCATGAAACACAGAGTAATGGCTGCCTGTAAGCCCCATGGGTGTTAAACATGGGGAAGTCACAGGCACACACGTGTTGCTCCTGGGGAGTCTCTCTGCATGGATCAACTCATTTGCAAGTCCTCTAACCATCTGACATGTTAAACCAACAATTAGTCCATCCTGTGTCATTTATTGAAGAGCGTTTTTATAACATTAGTTCTTCTGAAAGCTGTTGTTGCTGATACTCTGTTGAGTCTTATCAATGGTGTGATTGTACAGAAGGGGATCTGGGTAGCCTCAAGGCTGATGGTTATTAAATACTTGAATCAACAATTGTAATGTTGTTATGGATGTGTTGTCTTGAGGACATTAATATTACCCTGTATTTTTCCGTTTTTTGTTAGCTATGGCATCCCTTTATTGGGGTCAGTACTGGTCTCTGTTTCCCTCTTTTAGAATATATTCACTTCATGTAATATGACAATACAGTACTCCTGTACAACATATTTTCTTTCACAATTTTACAAAGGATTTCACTTTGAACACTTTCCCATGCATTTAAAAAAAAAAAAATCCTGAAGATGTAATCACACAATAATTGCAGTGTATCATCGTCACTTGCCTGTATTATGAGTGTCATGGTGATTTGTACAATAGATTGTATTTAACAAGCTAGTCTGTAATTAGAGGCATTTCTGTTTACAGTGGTGTGTTGTTTGTTATGAAGATCTCTAAAAGCTGGCAATTGAGTTTATCTAAATTACCTTGTTACAATAACGCGTAAGTTTACATACCTGTAATGGAGTTTGCCGTTTGAGATAACAAGATGCTAATTTGATAGCATGTGATAACGTAACATAATGTAATGTGATGATGACGGATACGTTTGAGTGAAATACTTGTTAAATGTCTAAAAATCTGTGAAGATTATAGATTTAAATGTATACATAGTGTATGATAAGTGACTTACCTTATAGGATCTGAATCCATACTATGCAGCATGCAGTTTTTGCCATGACGGCTTGGCTGTGTTTGTTTTACATTTAAAAATGCATGTTATTTATATGTAGCCTACGTATCTCTGTATGTGATTGTGAAGTAAAGGAAATGCAGCTTTCATCCACCATACTTAATTAGTGATATGATTCATGCTTGTAGATACTCCACTGACGAACATCTGATATGCAGTCAGTGAGACGAACAGGCCTTTGAGAAATGAAGCCTTGTCATTATACATTAACAACTCGCTGATGCGAAATACTAGTTAACACTTAGAAAACATCTGTGCTTTGCTATGAGCCAGTATTATGAGCAACTTACTGGAGTGGATAGAACTCTAGGAGGATCCTACTTCATTACCAGGGGCGCAGATAGCACTGGGGACGAGGGCGGCATGTCCCCCCCAGATTCATAGTGACCTGTTCCGTCCCCTCCACTCTCCCTACGTAAGGCGACAATCATCAGTAAATAACGTTAAAAAAATGTTAGCGTCCCCCCCAGTTCTAAAATCCCATCTGCACCGCTGTTCATTATGTACTGTCAGGAATGCAGGAATTCCACCTGAGTGGAGTCGTAACCTGTGTTCTCTGTTTTAACTATATGTTTCTATATCTGCACGTGTGGTTTTGTTTTTGTTTTGCTTTACCATGTGCTTTTGTTGGTTTATGGAACCCAGTCTGCTGACTTGATTTTATGAAGCATTTTGCATTCTGTTCTGCCTTGGTTTGCCATCTGCCTGTTTTTTTTACTATCATTTTTCCATCTGGCTTTTTGGATTTCTTTACTTTTCCGGAACTCTGCTTGTTTACCCGGATTTTGGATTCTGGAATTCTTGGGATTTTTGCCTTGCTTTTTTTTGTTTGACCTCTGCTTGTATGATGACTCTGCTTCTTTCTGCTGTTTGGCTCTGTAGATTTTCTAAATAAACATTCTATCATATGAGCTAAATCTGTGAGTGAGTGCTATTCTGTGTCCTGCCTGTATAATGCTGAAACCATCATTCTTCTCAGTGAGATTCAGTGAGATTAATCACACTAAATGAATAATGTCATTAAATGTGACTCAATCAAGCATCGTTTTAAGCAGATATTTGGTCAGATTTTAGATCTTTAACGTTACTCTACTGTGGTATTTTAGATTGGTCTTTAAAATGTAAAAATACACCCAATCCTTGATGGACATATCTTGATGTATCATTCATGTACATGCCTTTGTGTTGCTCTTCTTCTGAGCCTGTTTCATCTTGTCTGTATCAGCAACCTTATGAAGTCATGCAAATGCGATGGATTTGATTCTGTCCAGCTACTCACTCACATCTCCCTTCTCTGAGGTGGTCATTTCTGAACCACTGCTGTTATTGACAGCAGGAGGAACGATTCCAAACCAGGTCATGTCAGTATTATGTGAACAAAATCTATGTTATGAAGGCTTTTGTTTGTTGCTGAAGGGTTAGAGGCTATACCTGGCGTTGGGTATGGAGTCAAGAGATAATGTAGACCTACTGGAAAGACCCAGGAGATAGAAAAGACATTAACAATTTAATCCAAGAAAGCAATGTTACAAGCATTGTGCATTACAATGCATTAGGTATTGTATTTCTAAAGTACGAATCTAAAACTGTTTGGTGTGGGCATGTTGCAGATTAACATTTCAAGGTTTCTCTCTCAGATCCTGCCGGTTGGAGGAAACAGGGTGAGGAGCCAAGATATGAGGACAAGACTTGTGGTAGTAAGGCAGAGGAGGGAGACACTAGAGGAGCAAAGTGGATTGTTACGCATATTATCTAAAGCTGGATGTAAACCCTCCATTGGTTAGGGGTAAAGAATGAATAAATGGGTGAATTTCTGAATGATGTAGATGTGGTCTTCCTGATGGATGTTTTGCATAATATACCATTTCCAGTTTCAGTGGCGGGCATGGGCATGTCCGTCTTTACTCTAGTGAGTAATGACTAAAGCCTGGCTGTCAGATAAGGATAATCAGCCTGATTTGTGGTCTGATTCAACCCACTCTGGCTATGTCATGATGTCAGTGTGGTCTTTAGTGATTATCCTGTGCCTTAGTGATTATGGTTTTGTGGATGTCAATTCTTCACACAGCGTGTTAATGTACTTTTAGTGATGCATACAGGGCTTACATATGCCCATGACCATCCAAAAAAAATGTACAATTCCTCAACGTGTTACTTCTGTGTCTTGTAATCATCTAAACTAGGTGGAAACAGCATGAACTATGTGTCAGTACTAGGTGTCTCAGTAAATGTTGTTGAGCGTCTCCACATTCAGATAGCACCCATGCTTTATTTAAATGGATGCAAAGGTTGTTTGATGTTGCTATTCATTTTAGTTACAGGATGTGTAATTAAAGTTGATCTCAGTCCAATGCTTATATTTATTAATATAGACCGGAGGCCTCTGCTGTGGTGACTGTTTATAATCACTCTCCCTGACTTAATAAGATCCCAGCGGCAATAGTTTAACATTATGTCCTACCTTAATTGAAGATCTTGAGCATGGTTTTGTATTCAGATGTGTTGCATGTGAACGTGTTCATAACAAAATCAATACCCAGCCTGTTCATAATGGCCTTGTGCGTGTTCAATGGATGTTTATACATAAGACTCTGCTGGGTCTTGGCACTTCATTGGCAAGTCTTTTGTCAACGCTGCCGACCTCCAATAAAACTCACAATATATGTGATTGAGCTGGGTCCTTTATCCCAGGCAATGTCACCCAAAAGTGAAAGTTCCTTATGCAGGCCAGCCTGGTCAGCCTGTCATTGAAGCCCACGCAGTGGCTGCCTCTGATTGTTCTCTCAAGACCACCTCTGTTAATTCATTTTTAATAAATCAATGATTTAGTTTTGAATATCCACCGCCTGAACAAGCACATGTCTCCACTGCAGGACTTGCCTGCTCCTCTGCACCTGTGTTTCAGAGAGAGATTGGAGTTCTGCAGGCTCTTGATAGCTCAGGTCTCTGAAGACCTCTCGTGGGGGTTTCTGCATGAATGTGTCTTCCCTCAGGTCTATGTCCTCAGTCCTCTGAGGGCCCCACTATACTTCTCCAGGGGGCACATGTTTACTGTATGTTGCTGGTTTTTGGATTAGCCCTGATACAGTGTATGCTTGAAAACAAGATGCATATATCACCAAGAAAGACTTGTTGTGAGCCAGTGTTTTCAGTGTCTTCCATAGGACTAAATGTGTGGAGAACAATCAGTTTGCCTTTGTGCTAACAGCCCACCTCTGCTTGGCTGGAGACAGAAACTGCCTGAAAGGAATTATGTGCATCTGCTGCCAAGCACACATTCTTGGCTGCTTCTTGCATAATCAAATGTAGTGCATGATTGCTGCTATGCACATACAGTAGGACACTGACGTTTCACTTTGGTCTGGACACCTACAAAATGATTAGAAGTGGCTAATGCTGTCAACACTGAAATCTTCAAGTCATTCAACTGGGAAGTATGGAGGCGTAATTACATCCTTCACACTTAATTAAAGTATCTCTGTGATGGAATCATTGGCCATTACAGAACCCAAGGTAAAAAAAATACTGCACTTAAGTTTCAGTCACTGTACTGCAGACAACATGAAAAATGTTCAGATGAACTTACCCTAGCAGTGCCATCAGCAACAAATCCATAGAATGTACGTTCTCTTGCTTTGGAGACAATTTCTCAAAGAATGAAATGTGCAAAGCTTATCAGGAGTTAATTTGTATGGTGTTATGGTGCCAATAATGTCTTCTGTGTAACTTAGTGTGCTTTTAACAAATCATGGTTGGCCACGTCCTTGACCAATATTTCACAGGGATTATATGAAAATGGCAAGAAAAATCCAAGGATTCTGCAACCATTGAGCCAACACCCCCACAGATTCCCTTCTGTGTGATGTTCTCTGAAAAAGAGCGTTCAATGTACGATGTAAACATAAGCATGCTGCTCCCCTTCCACTCCACTGAATCTATGTAGGAACAACTGATTTCACACAAGGCCAATGAAAATTGATTCACAAGCCATTCATACCAGCTCTTGGACTGATGCTGTTGCAATGTTCTTGGATCTCCCGGTCTCTGACCAAGGTGCTGAAATGCCTCACAGGGATTGAGCCGCATGACTGTGTGAGCTGTCCAAAGGACGCGTGCAAATGAAGTGGTGGATGAGCACAGGCAGCAAAGCGGGGAGAGATCGACATCTGCACTTGAGAGGATGAAGTTCTTGAAGACAGGAAGCAGCTGGAAGCTGGTTGGGAGGTGCAGGTGATGAAGGAGGGGGGGATAAGTCGCAGTGGCCGCGGCGGAGGAAGGTGATCCGAAGAAGGCAATAGCCTTGGCCATCCTCCTTTTGGGTCGACTAGAGGGCGCAACCCCCAGGAGGGTTGGAGAATAGTTAAGTTGTGATGGACTCACTACGTGAGGCTGGTGGCATGGCTCTTGTTAAAAGGGGGGGGTCAAGGAGAGCCAGGGACGCAGCTGCTAGCTGGGGAGGAGGGGTGAGCATGAATTTGTAACAGGAGGAAGGAAGGAGATGAAGGCCGCTGAGCACCTTAAGTGGGTATGGAGGACACAGAGGTGGGCAAGGCCGAGAGGGAGGAAGGAATGGGACCAGTGAAAGGGTTGAAGGGGAATGAACACCCATGCTGGGCCAAGTGCTTTTAAAGCAGACAAGGGAGATTGATTTGTTGGTAAGGAGAGAAAAAAGGATTGAGTCAGAAGGAAACTAGGCCTTGGATAAATGTTTTAGCCTGATAAAGATCTGAAGAGTCAAAATTAAGACTAAGATTATAAGTTTGGGCATCTGCCTTTGTTCTGAGGCCTAACTTCTTCCTTTTGGACAGGAACATCAAATCAAGCATCCTCAAACTCACGGTTCTGTCTCTGTTATCACCTCAGAGACTGTTTTCAGGGTCAGAGATTCTGTGTGAATGAGTGCTCAAGTGAAAGACTCTAAGATCTAAAACCATTATTATATGTGGGCAACAATCCAGCGTTCCTCCATCTCTAGAAATAAGCATCATAATATTTCTTCAGGTCATATTGAACTGACAATGACTGTTGAATGACAAGCAGTTGTTACATCAGTGTGACATGCCATTGTTACATTAAATGTAAGGGGTCTAGAAAGATGATAAACACATGTCTATCTTGACACAAAACACAGTGACATCAATCTTGGACTATTTAACATCCGCTCCATCACTGGCAAGGGACAACTACTAGGACCTCCTCCTCGACCACTAACTAAAGTTGTTGCTATGCTGCTGCTCTGCTTTGTGCATTTCATTATTATTATTATTATTTTTTAAACTGTATTATTCACTGTATTATTCACTGTTGTAAGGCGGCCTTGGGTTTCTTGAAAGGCGCCCTATAAATAAAATGTATTATTATTATTATTATGTCGTTATTGCTGACATGAAATGGTGAATTCCCTGACATACTTTTTTAAATTACTGGAAGTGTTCACTGTTTTTTATAGTACTTTACTTCCAAGCCATATCTGAGGATTCCACTCACGTAAGATTTGGTTGTGAACCCACATTGTGGTGATATGCATACTTAATATACCCAGGGGCATTTGAATTAGTGACTTGTGGTGATATGAATTTGCTGAATACGTTTTTATTAAAATGAATCACTTGCAATTATGAATTATTCAATCAAATCCACATATTTCAGTCCATGCATGTGTTTTACATTTCTCATTAGCAAAGCTTATCACATATTTTTGCGTACTAATGCACCCTCCTTGCTTAGAGTATCAATGATGAGGGTTATCTATTGCGTGCAACAGGCAATACAGCCAAAATACTGAGGGAAGACCTTCAAGGTCATGAGATTTGAAGCCTGCGTACAGTAAGGCTTTTTTAAATAGTCAAGGTCTTGCTTTACAAAAATGTGATGTGTTCAGTGCCCGCTCGATTGTTTGTGCAGTGTCAGCTTTGAGGGGAGGTTTAATTACCTCCCCAAGGAATGCCGGCAGCCCCCGTCACAATGCGGGTGAACAGCAGGACTGTTCCCCATGTTCGACTGATCTTATTCTGCCAAACTAGATAAAGGGTCCTTACCATGCAAAATCAGCACAAAGCCTAGAGGAAAGGTTCCTTATGCATAATGCCAGGTGTAGTCTAATATAAAATAGGGAGGTAGTGCTGGCGTGTGCCATGATGACACATCGAGAGTCTTTTGTCACACAAATTACTTTCAAGGATGAATCCCCTTGAGCAGTGAGGGCACATGTACCTTAACTTATGAAGATATCACACATTTCAGGCTCAAAAAACCTTTTAATAATTAAACCATGGATACTGCTCTAATTTATCCAGGGCTGTGGGGTTTAGGGTCTTTCTTTATCGAAAATGGAGGGCGTACTTTTGTTTTCTGAAACACAGCAAGTTTTCATCTTGAACAGGCCATGTATAGCTGAAATATATATATGCTATGTATAGCTCCTAATGGTCTGAATATTATTTAGGATGTTAATGACAGCAAAATAAATATCTGACTAAAGAAATATCACATATTTCCTTAGGGTAATTAAGTGGAAATAAGACTTTCTTGAAAAAAAGATATTATTTGAGCCAAACTCGCATCTTCTCACACTGCTCTCCGATTTCAAGTCTGTATTCACATCTTGTCAGCTGACTCCCCCGCACTAGTTAGGAAACTTTGTTTATACGAGGGTGGAAGATCTAAGAGAATTCCTTGGCACTACTAATCAAACAGCCTGAGCCCACCACTCAAGTGTTGGTGGCACCTAGACACGAAGCTGCCACTTATCAAAGGCCCTGTCACTGTCGTCTGTTCTTCAAAAGATTACTGACTAAGGCGTGTACCTCGCCACGTTACAGAGGAGTTCTCAGTGACAAAGTTTTGTGAGTGCAGTATGCAGTTGACTCATTTCACATTGAGGTCATGGTCTTCTAAATTTGCTATGTTTACACAGTAAGCTATTTTCAACCCATTATTGAAAGTGACTTCAAAGAATGCTGTGGGGAATAGAGCACCATGACACTCCTCAGCCTTTGTTTGTGCCTCAATAACATCCTTTGTCCTTCCAAACCAACATTAATGTGTGTCCTTTAAACCTTGGTATTTTATCATTATTTTGCCTACTTAATAGTAGTCATGCCACGTCTTCACAGTTTTAAAAACCTTTTCAAGTCTTTTACTGGTAATTCCCATTAATTTGATAACTCAGCCCTCTATAATAAATAGCAATGGAGACAACTGGGAACTAATGCTCCTTGGAGAAGCCTCACCTTCACAGCTGGACGGCATTCATAATTTCAGACTTTTAATTAAGAGATTTCCATTGTTGTTGCTGAATGCAACTTCTTTCCTTCTTGAAGAGCTTCCTCTGTGTCTGTTGAGAACTGAACAAGAACAAAGAAGCTTTCGATTCACCATATCAAAAGCTTAGAGCAAATCCCCTCAAGGTAACACAGCATAGCTTGCACTGTCAATATTTTCGTATAGCAGTCTTCTCCTTAGAGTTTTTTCTGTTAGCCTACCCTAGAAACCGGACTTTCCCCAGAACTTTTCTAAACAGATGGTGAGAGAGAAGACTGCCACTATTCAAACGGATTGACTCATCATGGAGAATATCGTAGTTTATTTTTTAATTAGTGTATTAGAGACTACCCACGACAAAGTACTAACTGGACACTATTAATATTAGAGTAGGCTATTGTCTTTACCAACACAAAAATGACTGCCAACAATAAAGACACATTGTACGAAAGAACGAAAGATGGTGGTTCACAGGTTGAACAGATGGACACAGATACAACACTAACAAATGACAGCAAGTGCGAAACAAGTGCAAAATTAGAAATACACTTGATGTACAAGATTTCTCAGGGTGGCTTTGAGGTTAAGTTTCACACCATTTCAAATCCAATCCTTATACAAAAGTAGCTCCATCTTGGAAATAATGTATGCAGTTGAACAGCTTAATTTCTGCATTCTGAGAAATGATAAATCTGTTGGTGCAGAACAACAATGATTCATTTCTTAGCACCCCCAAACAGTACCTGCCTCCATGTACTTAAGAATCATGGAGTTGGACAGGTTTTTCATTTAGTTTTATGAACAAATAAGCTCCCCAGAAATTCTTGTACTGCATGTGGTAATCATTCAACTCAGTCTGTCCCTGTCCCTTGAATATAATTATCTCCCACAATATCTGGTCCTCCAGCATATGGAAAGGGTGATTCTGTCACTGGGAACAAATATTAGGTTAAGCTAAACACTGTGCAGAAGTGTTTGTAAGCAGCATTGTGACTATACTTGATACCTGAGGCATTTGTGGCATCTGTTGACTAAATTCAGTGTACTCCACAATGCATGATGAGCTAATGTACCTATGAATTAGGCATCTCTAAACATCAAATTAGACAATTTCCCCTTAACAGCACCAACTGCACACATAAAATGTAATTGCACTAACTACGCTGTTTAATAGTCTACATGTGCTCAAGCCGGGATCCAAGTTTTCCTCAGTTAATCGTCAGCAGGAGAGCCAGAAACACACAGCGAGGTTTTGCTGAAGCCTGCATGACAACTATTAGAATAAAAAGGAAACAGATTTGCTCTTGTGAAGTCTGACCTGTTTTAGAGCATTCTGCCTTGCTCTGTGCAGCCATCTATTTTCCCTGAGGTGTGGACTCTAAAAAACATACTCCATCCTGCTGCAACATCACTCTGCTCTGCTCTGCCCGCTGTATTTGATTATGGTGCTTTGGAGAACCATCTCATGTCGCGCTTTGTCGGTGGGTCCTGTGCCCTGTGTAATGTACCATGGGCTGAACTTCACTTTGCCTCGGGGTAAGAACAGCCAGGCCAGTATGCTGAGTAAGAGAGCTGCACTCGCGGGCGGGGGATAATGGGAGTTCACAGAGGGCTTAAATCAGCCATGGGGGAAAAACAGTGATGGCCACTGCTGTCATTTTTTTTTAAAGAGCAAAGCTTGGAGTGACAGCGTAACAACTAAGCATCGCAAGCTGCCAAAAGAATTTAAAGCGACACAGCATTTGGCCTCAGAAAAGATGAGGTGAGAGTTCATGCTTTGAATCACAACACTGGAGAATAAACTTTGTCTTATTATGGTGGTGATTTTATTTCATTTTTTTGCTGATTAAACACAGGGTTTTTGAAGCCAATGATTCTACTCAGATCAAGAACGATCAGCTTCTCAGAACTTGGCTTGAAATTGTCCGACAAGGGGGTGAATTTAGTGTCTTGTTGTAGTATTTGATGTATCACTGAAGGTTATTGATTCCTTTCATAATCCATTATTTATTTATTTATGTTGCAGTACCAGTCCAGATATTACTTTCAACAGTACATACAACCTGGGTATGAATTGCAGTAGATTAAAGAAAATAGTCATACAACAGTCTACATGGAGATTTAAAGGACCAAGCACCTACGGATCACAGTTGCTACTCTTCAGAGAAGGGTCTGATGTTGCTTCATTATCTCGATCTGATGGTGATGAATACTGGTATGTGCTGATACAAGGAGCTCTTCCCCCAAGGACCCTCACTGAAGGGCTTCTGCTGTGCTCACTAGCCAACACATTCATGAAGTCAAGGTGATGGAGACGGCAAAACTCATGACATGATTCTCAAAAGTAATGTTTAGGAGGTACAATGGAGAGATATTTTTGTACACAGTGGAGGTGGACTTTTCAAACCTCCTGAAAGTCTGTCATGCTGTTCTTGCAGCCTGAGCATAGCATGCCATCCTGACTCAGTATATGACATTCCTGTAAACAAATGATATCGTATCTTGTTTCTCAGTTGACATGCAGGGAGATAGGACACAGCACTTTGTTGTCACATATCTGACTACTTTGTAACATTCACACAGCCAGTTCCAGTCACAGGCATGCTGATACACTGGATGTAGAGATTCACTTATCTCCTATTTTTATGCATAGCATTGGACTGAGAGGAATGGAATGTGAGGTTGGTAATGAATAAAACATGCTGATTGCATGAGGTAAATCTTTCTCACGTTCATTCCATCTCTCTGTCTGTCTTTCATACAAACACACGCACACACACACCCCCCCCCCCCCCACACACACACACACACATACACATACACACACACACACACACACACACACACACACACACACACACACACACACACACACACACATGCACTCACTTTCACACAAACGCTCACAAACACATGCGCATACACTCCTCTTCATCTCTGCGGGGGCAGCTCATATGGAAAGGTCCACATCAACACTTGGAAATCAACTCAGGGTCCATAAATCAAAGAGCAGCTCAAGCTCCACTCCTCCACCATCCATCAGCAGCCTGGTGTCCCCCTGGCTGTTCGGCCTCCCAGTCGTGTCAGCACTTCACATATAACACCTTGCCAGCAAGCCCCACTTTGCCCGACTGCTCTGTATGTATTTATTCATTCAAATCACAAACGCTTATGCCTTATTTATGGGGCAGCACAGATGGCACCTTTGGCATCTGTGTGGGATGTTCGGTGGTAAATTGCTACAGCTTTGACATCGCCTGGGCTGCCTGTTTATGAAAATGAGGGTTGACACTCTCACCCTGCAGCCGGGGCTAATGTCACAGCATGGATACGCAGCACTTCACCTTTTGTCATTCTACTTCAGTGTTTCAAATTAGTACAGTGTATCATTAGGGAATATTATGCTCCTTACTGCATAATTTCCCCTACTCCTGTTTTCCAGACGAAGGGTGCCCATGGCTTGTGACGGTGTGTAAACAGTGGTTAATTCCCTTTAATATTTAGTTTTGACTTAGTGACCAACTATGGGCTTTTAATATACGTATGTATGCCAGTCAACTGCAATTTAGAAAAATAATATTTGAAAGTCAAATATGCACCTGATGCTGAAATCATTGCAAACACGCACTATGTTGAAGCAGTAGGCCTATTTCCCCCCTGTGCATTCCAATACATTTAAAAGGCTGATCAAAGGGGGTTCTGAATTTGTTTTCTCTACTATGTAAATGTAATAGCCTATCTGCTCCCATCACAGTCAGCCATATACCTACCTACCTTGTCTCCACAGCTTAGCCTACTTACTATAGAGAGAACACACGCTCTTTCAACTAGCCAATTATTCAGTGATTGATTAGAGGTCTCTTGAAACCCTTAGCTAGGTATAACAGATGTAAAGATCATTCAAAATTATTATAAAATGAGTCAGTTAAAATAATAGCTCAGAAATGAAATTTTCAGCACAATATGTCAATGTGATGTAGCCTTTCCAAACAAATGTAATTAACCTTCTGACGTTATAATGCTATAGGCAGCCTAAGGCTTTCCAAAGGCTAATTCTGTTGTATGACTACAGCATAGGACTTTCTAAAACAATTAGCTGAGACCAAAATGTGCAAACGGCCTAGTAGGCTATGTGTGTTGAAACTGAATTTTACTAACTTATTATACACCCCAGATGTGAAGTTATTGGTATAGTGAAACGTATAGATAGGCTACTTGTAAGCACTGTTGTAAAAACTCTGCGTGGGTCTACTGCCATCCTGTGTCAAATTGGAGAGTTCCTACATCCGACCTTTACTACACTACTAAAACACTGTAACACCATAAGGATGTGTGAGTGTAAAATGTGAAAGAGTAAAATCAGTATCAGTAAGTATATTCCTGTGTCCTGCATATTTGTTAAGGCAATTCACCTGCAGAGACAACATTTCAACTGATTTTTTTAAAAAACATATTATCATGCGATGGTCTCGATTCGAACAGTATGACACCCATACCACACGGGGCGCTATACAAAATGAATGGTATTCGCCAATCATTGCTAACTGTGATGTAGCTTAATCGATGGTAGCTCATGTAAAGGGAGCTAAAATAATTTTGCTGGTGTTCGTGTTTTGATTTTTTGAACGCCATGTCTTACAACTACGTTGTCACAGCGCAGAAACCAACAGCAGTTAATGCCTGCATTACTGGTGAGTTAATGTCCTGAACTGAGTTGTGGATCTGGTTGGCATCGGTGGTCCTGAAGCCTGTCATCTGTCTGTACGCACACAGCTCCCGCGCTGAACTCAAGTCGCAAAGGCCTAGCTAGCTGTTGTCATTTTATCGCTAACATATCTAACGTTGATTGTTAGTTACGTAGGGCTCTAATCTGTGTGGCCTCTTTAAGTTTTTATCTTTGCTTTTATTATATTATGACGCTGGTTTGCACGAGACAAAAATTACATGCTGATATGCCAGCCTTGACCTAAACAGTGCTGCAATATCTGGCTTGTCAATGTTAATACCGAGGATCGCTAGCTAGCTAGCTAAACATGCGATTATAGAGTTGAGTACACCACTGACCCAGAAAGGTAGACGAACGTTTGTAAATAACAAGCTAATGAAATACCTACCCAGCATCGTTTGTTTCTAGACACATTAATTCCATACATACTTGGCAACGTTTGCTATCAAGAAATGTAGCTAATATCACATGTACTGACCCCTTTGGTTTCAGAGTTGTTTTTGTGAGGTTTGTGACGCTGGTAAAGCAAATGCATACCACACATGTAGAGCTGCCAGCTAGTTAACTTAGCAAGTTTACGAGCTTCAAACTGATTGCCCTGTAGGTCCAAATTAGCAGTTGTATAGCCTTAATATGTTACGCTCTCTGTGTAGTCCCAAGTCAGAAAATGGTTATAGGATAACTTACCTTAAAGCTTATAATAAACCCCTGACACTTCTTGCTATTACCCTGAAAAATAACTGTCGTTCATATAGTAGACACTGTAACGTTGGTTCAATTTTAAATTGCTTTCTTCCCTCTTTGTTTGGAATTTTGACAGTCAGTGCAATTGGAGCTGTAAAGCAAAATTAAAAGAAGTAGGTCATTCTTACATTCTGTGTAATATCTCAGGACATTTTGAAACTTAAGTGGTGTAATTATACCCCATAAATCAGGCCACTTCACATCCTCGGAGGATCTGAACCTTCTGATCGCTAAGAACACACGCCTGGAGATCTATGTGGTCACTGCGGAGGGGCTTCGGCCCGTTAAAGAAGTGGGCATGTATGGAAAGATCGCGGTTATGGAGTTGTTCAGGCCAAAGGTTAGTCTACTTATTCTATTCATGCTGCTGTTTGACTGTCTCCCCTTTAGTTAGTCTCTGTGCTACTGCTATGACGCATTGCTTCTCCGATTCCACTGCAGATTTATAGAATTTCAAGGCAAGTATCTGTGTAGGTGTCAGGGTGTGTTTGGAAATGGATTCTCTTCAATCTGTAAGAAGTGTTCTTCTCTGTCCTTCAGGGTGAGAGCAAGGATCTTCTCTTCATCCTCACGGCCAAATACAATGCATGCATCTTGGAGTACAAACAAAATGGAGATAGCATTGACATCATCACTCGTGCTCATGGGAATGTTCAGGTACATTATTGAATACATGTGGAATGCACTTGGATATCTCCCCTCATTCGGATACAAAGTCTCTTGCCATTAGCATTTTTTTTCACATTCATTTTTTGAGATTTACATAATGTGTTACTGAACTGTTCAAAGCAACCTTGACCAAAACTAGCAGAGTGAAAGGCCTACAGTGAAAGTGTTGCACAAAGTTCATTTCAACAGCAGTTATGCAAAAGTATGCAAAGTATTCATGCTCTGACATTGACTAAATGTTGTTGATGTCTTTTATCCGACAGGACCGCATTGGCCGCCCCTCTGAGACAGGCATCATTGGCATTGTGGACCCTGAGTGCAGGATGATCGGGCTGCGGCTGTACGATGGCCTCTTCAAGGTGATCCCACTGGACCGTGAAAACCGCGAGCTCAAGGCCTTCAACATCCGCCTGGAGGAGCTGCAGGTCATTGATGTTCACTTCCTGTATGGCTGCCAGGCACCCACCGTCTGCTTCATCTACCAGGTGTGTGTGAGAGATGCAGTGACCCCGCAGGCTGCTCTTAAAGGGAATGTGGAACCAGAAAACCGTTACTGCATGGTTACACATTTGGCTGTCTGCCAAAATGAGGTGGTGATATCATATCCTAAAGAAAAAAACGGAATGTTCCGCATGGTTTGCATTTACAGAATTAACACAACGACAGTGACGATGATGATGATGATGATGTATTTCAGGACTAGATGGAAATATTTAATTGTTTTGTGTAGTAGTCGGATGTATTCTTGAGGATTATTGCAGTCTCACTAGGCCACATCTTTGTGTTTCTGTACATTTTCCCTGGATTGCAAATGTTTCTATCCCCAGCTCAAATGAAGACAAAAAACTCTTTCAGTTATAAATGTGAATTGATTTGATGTCTACATCTTTCATACTACCCACAGGCAGTAGCTCCCCTTACAGTATCACTGGTATTTCCACCCTACATTGGGCATTGAGCCCTGGCACCAAACGGTGACCACTATCACATGTAAGCAGGACAGCTGTCTGGAAAGAATTAGTATCGGTCCTGCAAAGTGCACACTGCAAACGGCTGCTTTGTAGCTGTGCACACAGTGAATGCACACTCTAAACAATATATCATGATGAAAAATATATCAAAATGAAAAATGATGTTCTTATATTAGCATCCATATATAGGCAAACACTATTAAAAACCCGCAATATTACATTAATATTCTCGGTTTCACAGATGCGGCTTAAACAATAGCAAGTGTACTTAAAAAGAGCTGACACCACCATCCACTTCAGTCTATGGAATCAAATATTCCTTCCATTCAACAGCTATGTAAAGACCTTCTAAGAGCACACAGAATGTGGGGATGTGGCACAAAGCCTGTACTTCCTCTGGTATTCTTGACACTGAGGGTAGACATGAGTGAGAGCGTTTCTCCTTCATATTCTGTTTTTGTGCTTTTATGTGCCGCCTCAGGATCCACAAGGGCGACATGTGAAGACCTACGAAGTCTCTCTGAGGGAGAAGGAGTTCAACAAGGGCCCCTGGAAGCAGGAGAATGTTGAGGCCGAGGCCTCGATGGTCATACCAGGTATAGAGACAGAACAAAGAAGAACACGCAAAAGAAATATGAGCAAAAGATGCGCCTCATTTAATCCCTGTCCTTGAATTTTGAATATCTTGGTAAAAGCTCAATGTATTATGTATGTGTATCTGCTTTGCAGTCCCAGAGCCATTTGGTGGTGCTATAATCATCGGTCAGGAGTCTATTACATATCACAATGGAGATAAATATCTGGCCATTGCTCCCCCCATCATCAAGGTAAGTACACTGTGTTTAAGGTGTGGTGGTAACTAGGGATGAGCTGAGAGTTAGAAACCATGACCCTTTTATAGCAGAAGTGGTTTGGAGCTTCAAAGTTTGTGCCTACTTCAAGTGGCGTCATTCTGATGCTTTGCACAATTTGGTTTTAACAGGTTTTGACTTGTGTCGAGTGTGTTCGGCTTCTTTTTCACTCACCTCTTATAGATATGTTTGATTCACATTGTAAATAAGACCTATGTCTTGAGAACAGACCCAGGCCCAGTGCATTGAGACCTATGTCTTGAGAACAGCCCCAGCCCCAGTACATTGAGACCTATGTCTTGAGAACAGCCCCAGTGCATTGAGACCTATGTCTTGAGAACAGCCCCTGTGCATTGAGACCTATGCCTTAAGAACAGCCCCAGGCCCAGTGCATTGAGACCTATGTCTTGAGAACAGCCCCAGTACATTGAGACCTATGTCTTGAGAACAGCCCCTGTGCATTGAGACCTATGTCTTGAGAACAGCCCCAGTACATTGAGACCTATGCCTTGAGAACAGCCCCTGTGCATATCTGGTTTCAGTGCCCATTTTGCTCCCAAAACATAAAATTGACAAATCATCCAGAAAATAACAAAGCACATCATTAACACAAGCCCTACAATTAGACAGGGCTGGGCCCAACCCGCTTCAATTTGGAGACGTGCTGGGGAGTACTAGAAGCTTCTTCTACAAAGATCACGTGATCTCGTGTGCTTTCAAATGAGGCAATGTGGTTTTTAAGTGAGCCTCCAGAGCACTGCTTTGAAGCAGTGTTGCCTCATTAATTCTAGATGCGTGTCGAGACTAGGTATCGAGCAACCCCATCCCTCGCAGAAACTCTGTATATGTGTGCATGGAGGGGCTAGACACTGATGTAGGTTTATTAGAAAGTAACAAGTTCACCATCTGAACAAATACGGAATTCATTGGTCAGATCCATGGTTTTAACAGCTAAAATGGAAGCCTTTCTATGTGTATCTTTCTCATTCTCTCTACTGTAGCCCTGACCGGCTTTAAATGATTTCAAACCTATGAAATAGCCAAATGTTTCTCATTGTAATTTCCCCAATCTTTTCGCTGAGAAACCCAATTATTAAGCTAATGCATTATAGATCAGCCTCATGAAAGATGTATAAAATCTGGCTTTGCAAGTGGGCTGTGCTCCGTGTCTCACTTGTTGGGTCATGATCTCTCTCCCCCGCCGTCAGCAAAGCACCATTGTGTGTCATAACCGCGTGGACCCCAACGGCTCGCGCTACCTGCTGGGGGACATGGAGGGCCGGCTCTTCATGCTGCTGCTGGAGAAGGAGGAGCTGATGGACGGAGGGGTGGTGCTCAAGGACCTGCGTGTTGAACTACTTGGAGAGGTGTGTGTGTGTGTGTGTGTGTGTGTGTGTGTGTGTGTGTGTGTGTGTGTGTGTGTGTGTGTGTGTGTGTGTGTGTGTGTGTGTGTGTGTGTGTGTGTGTGTGTGTGTGTGTGTGTGTGTGTGTGTGTGTGTGTGTGTGTGTGCTTTTTATATATGTTGGTGTCAGACATCTTGTGTGCATCTCTGTGTTTGTGTGAGTAAGAGAACAACATCTCACTATAGAGCTCTCTGTCTGTGCAGCTCTAAACAGTGTGGGTGTACACACACACACACACACAAACACACACACACACACACACACACACACACACACACACACACACGGCTCTCCTGCGCTGCCTCAGGTCTGTGTGCACATCATCATCTGGTGATGTTTTGTACAAATGTTTTTTTTTCTGTCCCTCCTGCAGACCTCCATTGCTGAGTGTCTCACATACCTGGACAATGGAGTTGTCTTTGTGGGCTCCAGACTGGGAGACTCCCAGTTGGTAAAGGTCAGTGCCACCTGCTGTGCTTCTAATCTGGCCCAAAGCTGCTGTATAACAGCACAGGGGATTTTGTTGCAGAATTGTTGCATGGTAATATCCGGTTTCATAACGATAAAGTAAAAGTAACATGATTTCTAACATCTATTTTCAAATGTGTTTCCAGCTAAATGTGGACAGTAATGACCAGGGTTCCTATGTAGCGGTGATGGAGACTTTTACCAATCTGGGCCCTATTGTGGATATGTGTGTCGTGGATCTGGAGAGACAAGGGCAGGGCCAGGTAAGGGCACCTTCAGACCCAAACATTGCTGTTTGCCATTTCAGTAAAAAGCTGTTTGTGGCCCTTTTCAATTTGTAAAAGCGATTAGTTAAACAGAATGATCTGAGATGATTAGAAAAATAGAATTCGTCTCAAACAAGATTTCAGAAAAGCGTTTCAGATGTCAGAAAAACTATACTCTAGAATCCATGGCCCGTTTGCGGTGCTTCAGACAATGTACTGTGAGTGTGCTGGCAGGCAGGCAGGCCAAGCCCGTCTCCGTGTAAGTGCATAATACTCGGCTCTTCTCACAGCTCGTCACCTGTTCTGGCGCCTTCAAAGAAGGCTCCCTTAGGATCATCCGCAATGGCATTGGCATCCACGAGCACGCCAGCATCGACCTGCCAGGAATCAAAGGTGAGCCCGCTATGCCCCGAGGAACTCCGCCGTCACTTCTGCTGCCGCCACTGAGGCCCTGCGGCATTCCGGGGGTCTTTTTTGTTGGGTTTTTATTTGGTTGGCAAAGCATTAACTCCAGTTTTGTTCCCGGACATGGCGTTTGCACTCAAGTCAGTAGTCTTCCCTCTCTGGGGAAATAAGGTAGGAGAGTTGCTGTCTCAGCCCCGGCACCTGCTATCCTAACAAGTCATCAGTTTCACTTGGGAGAGAGGAGTAGGGAATATTAGTTCTTCTCTTCTTTGGGGAATATTGCCTCTTCGCCTTTCTTTACCAGGGGGCCCCTCGCTTGACTCGATAGGTAGCCGCTTCCCCTCACTAATGATTCCAGATCAGTGATCCTGAAGGAAGGGCAACAGACAGTAGTATCCATTTGCTGAAATGAGTCTGGGAACACCAGTCTAATCAGGCTGGGCACCAAAACACCACAGGGGCCTGATGAATTGCCCTGATTACATTCCAGTCTGGGAGCCCCTTTTTTTACGTGTTACTTAATCTCATCTGGCAGCTCTCTTATCCCTCCCTTCCTTCCCTCGCTTTCTTCCCCTCTCTCTGTAGGACTGTGGCCCCTGCGCTCGGATGCTGGCAGAGAGACTGATGACATGCTGGTGCTCTCCTTCGTGGGTCAGACCAGGTAAAGGTCACTTCCACACACTATCTCACAGGCTTTGTAATCAGTGTCTGAATTAGCATGCAGGAGGAGAATGCTTGCGTGTTTCTCCCCGTGCAGTAAAACGGCTCCGTTGATGGTATTAGTTTTTGTTGTAGCTTTGACTGAGTGGTGTCAGTCCATGGGATGTTTCTGTTGTTGTTTAGTTGTGTCTGAGCGAGGTGTCTGTCTGTCTGTCTCTCTATGTCAGAGTACTCATGCTGAGTGGAGAGGAGGTGGAGGAGACGGAGCTTCCAGGGTTCGTGGACAACCAGCAGACCTTCTTCTGTGGGAACGTGGCCCATCAGCAGCTCATACAGGTGCGTCCATGTCCATAGACACCTGTCTTACTGGGTGTGGCCCATCAGCAGCTCATACAGGTGCTTCCATGTCCATAGACACCTGTCTTACTAGGTGTGGC